>NC_054555.1:23203140-23493387 GCF_017654505.1 Polyodon spathula | reverse complement strand
GCACTGAATCCCTGAATAAATACAACAACGCCACAGAACACCCAATAGCAACTACACTGCCCACCCAGCCATGTAAAGTACTCACTGGCACTGTGGAGAGAAGCTTCTGAAAGTCATCCTTGGTGACTGTTTGGCACTTGGTGATGAGGATACAGGATTCTCGAACCACGGTTTTCAGGATATAGTGAAGCAGCTCATCGTTCAGCCTGCGACAGAAATGTAAAACAGTTCAATAAGAAAACATTTAGAACTGATACTTAAGTGTATTTTATTTATATATATATATATATATATATATATATATATATATATATATATATATATATATATAATATCAAAACAGCCTTATTTTGTATAAATACCAACATATATTAGAAAGTCTATTTATTGCTTCACACTAAAGAATTTCTTATGCAGTGACATTTTAGGATAAGCCTTCATCAAGACAAGTGTGATTAATGTGGCTAGTTTTGTTTACCTATAGTGTTCATCTTCTTCACTTCCAAATCGGTTGTTCTGTAGCTGATTGGCGAGGTTAGTCAGGATAACATCTCGGAGCCGAGACAAACCAGTGTTTCTCTCTCCTACAAACGGCATTTTTTTAAAATTTGTATTTTCAAAGTCCTTAGCATTTCTCCAAAATGTTTGTTTGAACTTTTCTAGGTAGTTATGACTTTCACAATCCAAGTAATAAATTAAAGGAACTATAAAGCTCAAAGCTTTTCAAGGTCTGCAAAGGCAAAAACATGAACATACTTCATATAGTTTTTTTCTTCCATGATATTTGTACTGTCAGCCCAAAAAGCTGAAAGTGGCAGTTGTGATGAAGCGTAATACATTTTCTATAAACCTGATGTGTGTTTCGCTTACCAACACAAGATACTGCTATGGATAACTTCTACCACTCCCAACTCCACCCCCCCCCCCCCCCCCCCGAAAAAAACCTGCAGCCCGGTTTTATATTATTGATTTGTAGCTGTTTTTGAACGGCTACCTTCTGAAAAACAGTACAATATTTGTAGATTAATATCCCTCTAAAAATGGCTCCAAAATGTAGGGTGAACTTTCCAATTGCAATAAACTAACGTTTTGTTGCCATTCTTACCTTCCGTCAAGACCAATTTGAGCAAGTTGTTAAATTCTGCCTCCCCTGGGTACAATGTGTTTAATCCAGAGCTTCAAGAAAGAAGGAAAAACATATCTTGCAGTTGTAAAACTGAACCAGTCCAAAAGGGTTTGTATAGTTCTATATTAGGACATGCTCTGGTTCCCACAATAAGACCACAAGTGGGGTAAGCGACAAATACACTCAACATGGATGTTTACATCATGTGTAAGGTGTGAATCTGTCTGAAGTACCTGATTGCTAGGCAGACCTCCTTTTGGATTTCGGCGCCGATCTGGTCTATTGGTGCCATCAACAACTGCCAGAGTAGAAGACCCGAGCGGCGCACAGTCTCTCGATTCCGCTCCGTTTGAGGGTTGAAGAAAAATGTGAACACCACCTTGAAAGAGAATAAACCCCATAAAGGATGTAGCAGACAACAATGAGGCAATAAAAGGTCAGTCCTTTAAATCAATGACACCCTTAAGCTAGCTGAAGACATTTAAGTTGGGGAAATTTGTCGTTTAGAATGCGTGCAATAAAAATCATAACAGTAAGGTCTCTGAGGATTGCTTTACCTGCAAAGTTTGTTATTGTGGTCCAAGACATTTAGAATTCTCTTCTGTAACCCCTGTACTATTTCCAGTTTATCAAAGACAAAAAGGGGACTCTACCACAATAATAAATACAAGCATATTTAAGTGGTTACAATGCTGGTAATGCTCTTTAAGGAGACACTACATCTTTGACAGCCAAGTAGATTTATTCAGTAGATCATATTCACTTGAACGGTTAAGTGCTTTCCTTTTCCTTATTAACCTTCATAGATGGTCATAGAAGACTGTGATACAGTAGCTCAGTTTACACACCTTAATTTTAATGCCAGCGAGACCATCAGTGATGGAAAATGATGTCTCTACAGTGCATTTCAGAGAATCATGATATCATACAGTAATCACGAAAGCAATGCAAATGTCATCCAGGAAATCACCATCAATTATTTAATCATAAAACTTGCCTACAGGTTTGGGAAGCAGTTCAATTTACAAAAAAAACTATGAATACTTGAGTGCCTTAACATTAGCTACTGAACATTAAAAAAATGGCTATAGCCAAACACCCTGACGCAGAACACAGTATAAGGAAAAGTGCATCTTTGTGCTATAAAAGCAACTATTGCACATACCTGAAAGACTACAAGAATACAGCGGATGATGCATGTGTCCTTGTTGACCATGGCCTTCTCCATGATGTCACAGATGCTGCTGAAATGCTGTGCTTCTATTGGGTGCTGCTTTCCCATGAAGCTGCTGATTGGTACGTTTCTGCTGGCAGCCAGGATGTTTAGCTGGTGGATACACATGGCTCCCACGTGGTGCAGTAACTGGTTAATCACCTCAGTGGTGGCAACTGTCTCTACTGCAGGATTAAAAGGTACAAAGGTTAAGAAAAAGGGTTCTGTAAATACATTCTATAGAGTTTATGGCCTTGAGTAAAAGATTTGGCTGGCATAAGCCTTTCTACTGCATTATAAAATGACTGGGAGGAAAATAATTACTAAGCAATCCCTTCTAGGTCACCTTGCGGTTCTGTGATGATGTGGCTGACGCCCAGACGCTGGCAGACATGGTGGAAAGCCTGGTTTCCTGGGTTACACCATTGATCCATATAGTCATTCGAACACGTCCAGATCAGGTTATTCATGGAATCATAGCAGGCACCTGCAGCGTGGCAATATAGAAGCACAAATAAGAAAATGCTTTGTGTGTGTGTGCTGACCTTGATCAAAACCCATCATTGCTGTAGCTGCATCTACAGAAATTGCTTACGTAAAACAGTGTTTGAAAGCAGCACGCTGGTGCAACAAATTAGTCTGGCAAAAATGAATTTTTGTGCGGGGCTGGATTAATGTTCTGCCTAATGAAAAAGTCATATGTAGGAGAGGTGATTAGTTTTAAGGACATCTTCATCTGCACATTCCATGCCTTACCAAGTCCTGAAACCACAGCACCACGACCAAGAGAACTCCCAGTGGCATCTATGAGGTCAGCGCGGCTTGTGAACTGTCCGTCAGAAATGTTAAACACCAGGCTAGAGGCCAGGACTGAGGGTAGATAGGACAGCGTTAGAGCACTGTACAGCACTCATTTACATAGAACTAATTAATGCAGTGAGGGTCACCACATTCAGAATTTTTTCAAATGAATTTAATCTTGAACAGGAACAAAGAGTACAGCAATTACTTATAAACTTATTGATTTACTGCAATAGCTTTTATTTTCTATTGGTGATTCTAACAGTTGTGTGATAATTTTATATTTTTTAAATATTAAAACATAAAAATAAAGCTTAAACCCAATATGAAAAATGTACACAAACAAATGGATTTACCCTTCACACTACAGGACCTTATCTTACATACTTCTTACATCATTTTCTTGTTCATCATGCCACACCTCTTGATAAGCAGCAATCCATGTTTTGCCAATATTCCTCCATCTTCAAAAGCAGCACATGGCACAACACTTTTAAACATGAACCGCTTGTCAAATCACATCCATGTGTGCCCTTTACTTCCCTTTCCAGGTTCACTGATTTCCCCCCTAAATAGACTCACTAACTTTTCAGAGATGACAACCCACTGGCACCCCCAAACAGTGAGCGTGTGGCGGAGCTCCCCGATACCCCTGGAGGTGACACCAGCATGACCAGGTACGTTCCGCAGGTGTACATCGGGGTCCTGCGCAGAGTCTTCAGGGGTATTCCACAGCTTGTGTTGACCGCTGGAGAAATGAAATATTAAAATCAGGAGTCACTGAAATGCCTACTTTACAACAAAGGAGCAGCTAGAGCGCTAGCCAGACATTAATGTTTTAAAGAAATGATCTTTACTCATTTGATTACCTGGGCTCATCTGATTACCCATGGATGAGCTGGAGAGGATCGCCTTGCTCATACAATTATCTACAGTCTCAAATCACTGCATTTTAATAATTTACTTATTCAGAGTAAGGCCTTGCGGCAGGTTTATAGTACTACTTTATAGTAATACCCAGGTAGCAATGCAATCATTCAGATTATTAAAGATAAATGATAAGCGAAATGATTTAAACGCGGTACTTTTTGCGGACCCTGTGAGCGCAGCCAGTGTGGCGGAGTGGGAGGCTCTGAAACGGGACATGCGGCTCAGAAGCAGCTCGTTCAGACACTTGGACGACTCCCCCTCTTTTCTCATCAGAATGATGCGCTCATGGAGCGGGATTGCTGCACAGACACCATTCTGCGTCTACAGAAGAAAAGAGAATGAAAATAAAAATCAGAACTTTAATAGCCGTAAAAACCTCCCGTGTTGATGGTATGACAGTGGTTTACCTAAATTTGTAAACCACAGCCTAGTCACTTGCTTAATCCCAGGGTTATACAGGTGTCATACAAGTCAGGCAGTAATAATACACCCTACATTATTTGATTATCTTAATGGTGGCAATTCAGCAGAACGAGTGATTAACCTCAAACTAAAGTATATATGAGTCAATCTCAATATTACATATTGCGCGTACTGTTAGTTGAAAGACATCCATAAACACAGAGTGTCCTTTTGGTGTTTTTTCATTCAGGCTTGCCGGAGACCAGATCCAGTAGACGTAGGAGCCATCAGAGCAGAGATGGACAGTGGTCATGCTGCTGCCAACAGGAAAGTGGTTCACCGGCATAGGGACAATCTGGCACACCTGACAGAGACAGGATGAGATGAGCATGAATACAAATGAAATCTGAATGAGCCCTTGTACATTGTAAACTCTGCTATTCAATTTTTACCTACGGCAGGGGTTCTCAATCTTGGGGCTGGGGAGCTAATGCCCGCCTCCCCACCCTTTTGGCTCCCCATGATGGTTTCCATAGGGCATAGGCCAGGGTGCCTAATGTCATGGGGGGCAATGAGCCAAGAAAGTTTGAAACCCCTGACTTGCAGTATATTTAAGAGTGGGAGTACTACAGAAATCCGCTCAAATTTCTGTTTTAAATTTTAAAGCATTGAATCAGTCTGTTTAAATATGCTCATTTATTCAGCATAACAACAACAACATACTTTCCATTTCCAGTAAATGCTTCTGTGACCAACTACCGTCTTTGTGTAAACAAACTACTCTGAAATCCCTAAAGAAGTTCAATACTTATGCATGATGAAATTTAATGTGTGACGTCCCAAAAGAACCTTAAACTGATTTACTCTTTTTCTCATAACATTATTTTCAACAGACAAGTCCAAAATTTGATTACAGAAACTTTTTACACCACCCCAACATATCTCTGAGTATTCTTATCTCTGAGTTTATTTATTGACAGCACGCTCATTCCAGTCTGGATTTTGCTGCGTTAAAACAAGGTTTTCAAATCAATTACACTGGAGGTAGAATCTTCTATCATTTTATAACTGTAATCCAGAAAAGCCGTACAAAGCCACTAGAAGAATCAATAGAAAATCTAAGGAATGTGCAAAAGAACCGAGTACGAAGCATTTCTTTTTGTTTGAATTTCAGTGGTAGGAATTAGCCAGGCTGTTCAGTGAACCAATAGTTGAACTAGACTAGGTTATTTCAGATGTCTAGAGGGCAGTATAACGAAAGGTTTATGAAGCTGTGTTACAGTAGTTAAACAATGCTGTGCGCTCCCAATGCACTTACGATACAGATCGAGCTCTACAGTAAACAGCAAGACAAGTTGCCTGTAGCCATACAAACAGAGAGCTGACTTGTGCAAGCTTTTAACCGTTAATTATTCATATGCACTACTGATTCATAAGGCAATTAACGTATCTAATTGCTGAATGCAACGGATCCAACAATGACTTCATTTAATACTTGACTCTGTATATCCGTTACCTGGAGGGTGAACTGGTCGATGACCTGGAAAAGGTAATGAGGTTTGTTATCAAAGGAGACAGGCCTGTGAAGGAGTCTGCAGTTGCTAAAGGAAACCCAACCGGCTTCCAGCTCTTCATTGCGGCAGTACACAAAACCACTAAAGAAAAGACAAGACAATGCACAATTACTCAGATCAGCAAGGACTCCCAACACAGGCTAGCACCGAAAAACAGGAGTCTGTTACAGAGGGTCAAACTGAACACAAACTCAAGCAGGATAGAATAAATCCTTTTGCACCAAGGCCTGCAATATCTCCTACTAGGAACTTTCCACAACCGACTGATCAACCCACAGGTACAATTACCAACATTTCAACAAAGCATTCACAGGATAGGCAGTTTCTTGTAGACTTGTTGCTCTTATTCAACCGTTTAAATGATTAGAGGAATAACGCTAACTTTGAAAGGGTAAAGGACAACAATAATGCAAACAAATCAACACCTGGATGTTTTACAGAATAAATGAACTACCACAACTTTATTTATTTATTTAAGTGTGTCAAGTGCATAAAAATCGGTATTACCGTAAGGTCCCATGCAGTCCTGAGCCAAGCTTGCTGATTCCCTTTCCAAATGAGTTTGTGGTATAGAGATAACATCCATCTGTACCAAGAGAACGCCCTAAATCTGTGTCTGCAAAACAAAAGCACAACTGTGAATCCAACTTTATATAAATCGTCAACTTCAGTTTCATTTCTCCCTTAAATTTCATAGCTCAACTTCTACCAATTAGGCACCAATGCCCCTAAGCAGTGCTTAATTTGTGTCCCATTGCACTTACTGTACAGTCCAGCTCTTTGATCTAACCATATTCTTAATTATTACATTCCTCAGACAGTCAAATCTGCTATCTTGCCCATTGTGATGGTATTTTGAATTATGAAAATTGACATATATTCTTTAATACATGAAACACATGCATGAAGGACAGCAGATTAGCACTAATGCATGTACTACATGCATTTCAAATGCATTGTCTAAGCTCTGTATGCATTTTAAGTGTCTTACTCTTGTATTAGTACAGCTGACAGCTTCTAAAAATACCACAAACGCACACTGTGCAGTGATATATTGGAATGTGAGCAGTATATATTTCTATATTCTGTAATAGATCATTGTGTCTCAGCCCATAGAGAAATGTCATAATTAAGCAATGTTAGGTCAAAAAGTCACAATTAAGCATTGCGACATCATATCATCAAATTATGACTTTCCCAACTAATTTTCATGGAATTTTCTGTACCTCTTTTAGACTGCTGACTGCCGTTTTTACTTTAAAAATTCTAAGCAAAACGTGGGCCCATTTTGAAATTCTCACACTAGAAGGCCAGAGAATCATTTAAAATCGGAGACCAAGAATACAAAAACAAAACAAAAACAGCCTTCGAAATAAACCTGGAATCCAAATATTATATAAGCAATAAAGGAAGCTTAAACTGATTTATTTATTCATCTCCGCTGGCCTGCAGCAGGCAAGGAGGGGGCTCAGGGCTAGCTGCTGTCTCTCTAACCCCTGCCTTTCTACACTTTGTACAGCAGAAAAAGACTGTACACAAAACAATTGAAATTAAAAAGAAATGACCTGCTCATACACAACCCTACACCCTCTTGGCATTACGGCAATCTGTGTTTGCAAAAGCATTTCATAGCTTTGGGATGCCAACTCACAACTCTACTAGTGTAGAGGATAAACTCAAGTATTACAAATTGTTATTTCAACACCTATAACACTGGTCACTTTGAGCCAGTGCCATCCTGGCTGCCCATGGTGGCTATGCACCCTACTGACAGTACCTGCAGGCGTTTGTCATTATTGTCCAAACCTCATGCATGCAGATCATATTCTTTTACAGTATTTCTTTCCCTCTACTGCATGACACACTCTGATGCATTGCTTTAGAAATAATACTTGTTCTGATTTTTATTAAAATCAATGTCTCAGTTCTAGAAAAATTAGCGTCTCAGATATTCCTGCAATGAGATACCTGGGATTGTATAGCGGGAGACTTATCATTCTCTCTTGGGAGTTAATCGATTGGAGTGAGTAAGGCTTTAAAATGAATTACAGCTGCCTGCAGTCACACACACTTACACCGCAAACAAAACAAATATTAATCCTAATATAAATTTAACACAGATGTGGAGTGGCCCTGCTGCTTTAATCCAATGTTACAACGTGCACGTGACACCCACCTCCACACAGTAGCTGAGATTTGAACTCCAGACACCACAGATCTCTATACACGCACATTTTACAGTAGCTCTAATTGATTTGAAATTGGCTAGATCTGGTGAGCCAGGCTTTGAGAAGACCCAAACAGCCCAAATTGTTTACATTCCCCAAAGGTAGTTTGACAGACACAACTTTCTCTCCCACGATAATAATAATCCTTCCATTGATACAAAAAGGGAGTCGTTGTCTAGCTTATTTACTGTATTATTTATTTATTTATTTTTGTTGCTTGGGGGCAGGGTCAGAACAGCCTGAACAATTTCTTTGACGGCTTTCCAAAACTTCAATCCAAGCCCTGTCCCTTCTCTAGCACTGCAAACCAAAGGGTTATCGGTATGTGTGAAACTGCTATGCAAGAGGAGTCTTACTTCCATCCCTGATACAGAATATCACAATTACATTTGTTTTCAGTATATGGGAGTATATGAGAGTTAGTCAATAAATAACGTAACAGTAAATATATACAGGACAGCTAAACCTGTGACTCCCTCTCTAATCAAGAGGCAGAAGTTGATCTGGTTGAGCCATTCATTCATTTTTTAGAAGCATAATAGGGTTTATGTTATTTGTTTTACCAGTAATTGGAAACTTCCATACTGTCTTTACAGGAAATGTAATTGCACAGCAGTCTGACATCACTCGTCATCAAGGAAAAACAAACAATCTAAATAAAAAGAATCTATATACTGAAAACCTGCCAACACAAAGCGACAGCACTAATGGAAAACTCATAAGAGATCAATAATCAGTTCAGTGAATTATTCAATCGTGAAATAACACTGTATTCAAAATGCAAGAAAATGTATTTAACAGGTCTAACTGACAGCACTGTGGTTCATTTGTGAACTAGCTTATTACTGATTATTTAGCAGACTCATTATAATGAACTGTAATACTTTGTTTGTTGTGTCACAACTAAACACATCAATGAGGAGTTCACTTGATCCCAACAAATAAGGCTCCACAATCATTTCCCTCAAACAGCGTTATTGATTTGTGTGCTTAGTACGATTCCTATATAGTATATTTGGGCAGGATGTTTGGGATGCTTGGGCAGACATGCAGATATTGTGTTAGGCTGTCAAACATTTCAACAGTCATCTATGATGTGAAAGTAAACAGAAGACCAAGGAGCATGCATTGTACAATATGGGACTGACCCATGTAAACACTCTACCTTTGCTGTCACTGCCGGCGCCGCTGCTGTTGTCAGGTACCGGCAGCATGTCCTCAAAGCCCCAGGACACCATGTGTTTGCCCCCCAGCAAGCAGGACGGGGACCCGGGTCCACCTTCCAACACCAATAACCTGGGAGAGCAAGGGGAAAAAAACAAATCACACACTGTCAGAAACATACCCCATACATGTTACATTAAATACTAGATTTAGAAATACTAAAACAAAAGTAATAACTTCATTTTATTATGCTTCTTTCAGTGTTTGTAAGTTCGGCACATAGTGCCTATAATAAGTACTCACCCCACCTTGGATGTTTTCACAGTTTGTTGTATTACAACCTGAAATCTTGATGCATTTAAATGGATTTTTTTCCCTTTGATTTACACAATCTACTAAACACTTTGAATTTTTATTGTGAAACAACAGTTAATAAAAAATAAAAAAATTGAAATATGTCTTGATTAGATAAGTATTAACCTCCCTGAGTCAATACTTTGCAGAACCACCTTTGGCAGCAATTACAGCTGTGAGTCTTTTGTGAGTCTACCAAGTTTGCACATCTGGATTGTGCAATACTTGCCCATTCTTCTTGGCAAAACTGTTCAAGCCCTGTCGAGTTGGATGGGGATGGTTGATGGACAGCAATCTTCAAGTCTTGCCACAGATTTTCAATCCGATTCAAGTCCGGGCTTTGTGTCGCTTTGGCTGTGTGCTTAGGGTAATTGTCCTGCTGAAAGGTGAATCTCCATCCCAGTCTTAGGTCTTTTGCAGACTGAAGCAGGATTTCAAAGATTTGCCTGTATTTTGCCTGTATTCTATTCATTTTGCCCTCTACCCTGACAAGCTTCCCAGTCCCTGCCGCTGAAAAGCATCTCCATAGCACGATGCTGCCACCACCAAGCTTTACAGTAGGTATGGTTTTATCTGGGTGATGTGCTGTGTTGGGTTTGTGCCAGACATAACGCTTTGCATTTAGGCCAAATAGTTCAATTTTTGTTTCATCACAACAAAATCTATTGCCACATCTTTTCAGAGTCTCCCGCATGTCTTTTTGAAAATTCCAAGTGGGATTTTACATGGGCTTTTTTCAGAAATGGCTTCCTTCTTGCCACTCTTCCATACAGGCCAGATTTGTGGAGTACCTCAGCTATTGTTGACACATGGACAGTTTCTCCCATCTCAGCCATGGAACGCTGTAGGTCTTTCAGAGTGTCATTAGCCTCTTGGTGGCTTCTCTGACCAATGCCCTTCTTACCTGGCTGCTCAGTTTGGGAGGACGGCCTGCTCTAAGGAGATTCTGGGTGGTGCCGTATACCTTCCACTTCTTAACGATCGACTTGACTGTGCTCCAAGGGATATTCAATGACTTTGAAATCTTTTTACAACCCCTCCCCTAATCTGTGCCTTTCCACATCTTTATCCCGGAGTTGTCTTGAAAGCTCTGGTCTTCATGTTGGTATCTTTGCTTTGACTGCACTATCCAACTGTGGGACCTTACAAAGACAGGTGTAGTTAATCTGAAATCATCGGTGAACTTGTCATGTGACTTATCCCTATGCACAGTGATTCTTCAGATCACTAGAAAGGTGGTCTGTCTGACTGATTCTGTGTTATTTATTTCAAAAGAACGTTACGCAATGCAGCTAGGTGAATATGAATGTTGGTTGTCCAATTTGGATCAAAAGAACCGCCCAGGTTTTAAAACCCAAAGGATCTAGATGACCAAGTATTTGAAGCTGTGAATAGCTTTCCCCATCCTATTAATTTACTGATTGGTCGATCCTTTTATCCACTTAGTCAGTAAGTCACCATTATAGACTCATTTTGTACTACAGTATAAGCTAAATCAGTCACAGCTGAGATTAACAAGACCAACCATAGAATTCACAACAAAATCAGGCATATTTGAAACAAGCTCATGGTGTGTTGAAACCTGGAGTGCCTCACAGTACTGTGCAACTAATTACTTACCTATAGAGTACATCTGCAACAGGCAAATACCCCAAATCAGTCTGTTTCTGAAGCAGGTGTACCGTGTGAATTAGGGTTTTTAACGACCCCCTGAAACACAAAAATACAAGCAGTGTTAACTACATTTAAACATGTTCAGCCATTTCCTGCACTCTTTCCACAGCAGAATGGGTTTCAAAAATTATATTGGCCGCAAAAAAATTACTGCCCTCCCTCTCGTTAAATAAATGCTGCCACTCTGATTTTAAGTGCCTTGCCAATTACATTATACAGACAGTAATGGACGATTTAAGACCAGCAGCTGCCACTTACTCTACAACAGTTGTTTTTGCCTGGTAGGCTTTTGACAACCTGGATTCCTATCACACAAATAAAACGGATTAGGAGGGTAGGATTTCCTTGGCTGAAGATAATGCTTGAAAACAGTGCTTTAGATACACTTAGAAGCGTGTTCTGAATACTCCACTGAGGTCACACACAGCATCAAACCCACTGACTCCTCTTAAGTGTTACTTTGCTAATTCTGCCATGCTATTTGAAAAGGTTTAACAAGAGGTGTGACTCCAGGCAGAATGGCTGTGCAACAGCCTGTATGTGTAGTGACTACATCCTTTAGACAGTAAAGCGATCAATTTCCTTCAGGAATGTATAGCCACAAAAATAGCGTTAAGCTTGTTTCTTCATCGTCAGATAATATAATGAAACAGTCATGGTTTAACATTGCTAATTATAGCTGTATTAAATGCAGGTAGAGTGGAAAGAAATACACTAAACAATTAACACACAATTAATTCAGCTTACTTTCTTTCTTACTTCAGGGAAAGCCCTACCTTGAGCGCAGTACCTCAGGTCTACATTTTTCAGCACAGAAGAATGCACTGCTTTACCATTTTCTGTTGCCGCTTTTTTGCTTTCTTGTGCTTTACGTGTTTACGACTGGCAATGTGATCTTTAATGGTATTGACTTGTAACCGATCAATCGAATGATAGTATCCCACCAGTCTCATTTAGATAATGAGAAAATGTTTCACCTCTTTTACTAAAAACATTGTTTTTTTTTTTCTTTGTTGATGCAGTCGCATGTTGTGTTTCTGCAGAGATACACACGAGTGAAGTCACATGATGAATTAACTCAATTTGGCTGGGTGTAGTCCAAAACAAAAGTTCAGAGGAGAAAAGTACAACACTGCAAAATTCCATTCCCAAAATGCACAATTCTGCAAGATCAGTAGCCCTACATTTCCACCATAAACCAGACTGTCAATTTACACAACTTAGAGCAGAGAAGTCTCCACCCAAAAACTCTAGAGAAATGAACACCCACATTAAATCCCAATTACACATTGTGTAAACACACACTAACAGTGCATTTCAGTATAACCAAGAATGCCACTTCAATATAAAATATTTTGATCTGTGGTGCAACAGTGGGCAAAAAAAAAAAAAAATGTAACAAGCAGCAGTCTACAATCAAAGATGGATTTATTAAAAAACAAACAAAAAAAAACCCACATGCACACACACACATTCTAAATGTCTTTAAAGAGTTAGGAGAACAGCGGGATTGCTGATGTGTCACAGTTTGCCACATTTTATTCTGAGTGATCACATTTACAGTAGGACCATTATTTAGTGACGGCACTTCCCAGATACACCAGAAGGTGTCCAGCAACTCAACGGATCTGGACAGAACAGGTTCACTGTAAAAGGCCAACTTTTCCAAAACAATATGCATTCGTCCCCCAAAGCCGGCAGCGACGATGCAATTGTTAGCATCATCAAAACGGGCAGAGTGGCTTGAAAATAAGTCTAAAATAATTTTAAAGAGACCCTTTTTATTTTTTATTGTGACCAATACCTTGTGTAAAACCCATGAGCCAGCCATGGGTTTGTAGCACGTTTAAAGCACATTTCTGGTAGGGCACTCAGGGGCTAGAACACACACACACACACACTATAGTTTATGTAACAGGTCATTAAAATATCTTGCTTTTTGAAAGCTGATTTTAGCTCAGCTCACGCTGAACCCCATTAGTAACCCTGGTTCAGTTGCCACTGGTCTTCTTTTTCCATGACTATACAAATTAAAATGCAATTTCACAGTCTATCAAAGACTGGCTGATTGAACCAAGCTCATTTACTATTAGATCCTTCATTTAGATGCCATTAGCAAGCCTTTGCAGTTTCAAACAGGATTACATAGAAAAAATATGTCGTTCTACTTTTACCGTAAGCAGGAGATTCACAGTCCAAATTCACAGGCAAAGTTTTTACAGTGAAATGCACTGTTTTTAGCAAAACATATCAAATAGTTTACAAAAATAAGCCCAGACACTTTTCTCCTTTTTAAAAAATGTGTGTTTATAAACTTTGTCAGTAACTGCTGTGTTTTTTTTTTCTTAAAGCAAAACTTTTAGCCCTAAGTTACCCAAAAGCTACACATATAAAATCCTCATTTTGTGGATTCAATACTGTAAATTAAAATGAACTATAAAAAACTGTAAAATTATATATATATATATATATATATATATATATATATATATATATATATTCAATCATTCATTCAAGAGTATCATAATCAGAAAACTACAAAGATTTGTTGTCAAATTTTGTCTAAGATTTTACATTTTAATAGTTTCTTTTAATACCAATTAAGAGGCAATGGCAAAGCTGTAATCAAATCAAAAACTGATAATCATCTTTAAAAAATTTAATAAAATTGCAAAATCAGCCAACAAACACCCTTTACATCCATTTTGGTGGCCAATTAATCACCAAGTCCCAGCTAATTGTTAAAGCTGCAACCAAGACAAACAGACCAAAGGCTTCAGACTAGGAAACAAAGCCAGGCTGGACTGCAATTGAAACCCTTTAGTTTCAAAAGCGGAAAGAGAAGAAGAATAAGACCACTAGCACAGCTCCTTTGCTTGGCACCGCTCTGCCTAAATGGAAAAATCACAGGGCAAAACAATCATGAGAAAAATTCTAGAGGGGAATTTTTTTTTCCTTGTTCTTGCATGAATGGTGTCTCCAAGTGGATCTTAGTTTTGCACTTCCAAGTAGTTTTTTTTAACTGCCTGCGCACAGTTCAGGTCCCATGAACCTGCCAAAAACCAAAAAGGATTATTCCTGTAAACAGACAGTTTCACTTTAAAGCTCATGAAAGCGGTGGGGCTGCAACCAAATTTTGGGATTCAATAAATAAATAAACAAATAAAGAAAAAAAAGATAAGCCACAGCTGTTGTGATCCAGTGGCTTTAATGCAGACAACCTTTTTTTTCCCCCTCCACACTGTCAAAAAACACAAAGCTTCAATTGTTCAACTATAGTGACACATTGTTGTCTCTGTCTAGTTAGAAGACAACTAAATTAAAAGAGATATATTATTTATCCACTTTTCTGCCTTCAAAAGGTTCTTGCAGACAAGGGACCACTAAAGAGCCAGTGACTGCGATAGGGAACATCTGCCTCTGTCATGCCTCCCAGTAACCTACCAGTCACACACAAAACGAATGGCCTGTGCATACGCGAAAGTGCTCATTAGACCTCAGGCCAGAGCAAGATAAAAATAACTAGACACTGGTGTTTATGTGAACAGAAACAAAGCGCTCTCCTTGGCACACAGAGACTGTAGAGCACCCCTATTAGAATGATCTGCACGGTGTTGAAATAAATAAGAAAATGTAAAAAGACCATGAGGAATGTCACATGATATCATAGATACAGTACAGCCAGTGGTTATTTTATTATTGTACAATACCCATAAACCAAACATGACATAGAAAACCACAGAATACAAGAGCAAAGCCAGCACTGTATCTCAGCATTTGGTTTTCATCATCTGAAACCCAACGCGATCATAATGTGGCAGCCAGTGGTGTAGTGCTATATTTAGAAGTGAGGGGTTGCTATTTTCTACCTCCCACGCTCTGTCAACACTACCACGGCACCCGCAGTCCCCGTTTCCCCATGCACGTGGACACGTGAAGTACGGAAGCAATGCCCTCCCTACCCAAGAGAAGTGGGGGAGCTACACCCCTGAGGGGCAAAGTAAAGGCTGCTGTTACATTTGCCAGAAGTTTCTAGAACACTGAAAATAAGGAACCTGTACCTCAAACGGTTTCTGAGATACAAGCTACAGTACGAGGGTGCTAAATTAAAGGTCCTTTTATAGTCGTAACAAAGCCCTCTGCTATAGTATTAAGTGAAATAACTAGAATAATATTACAGGTGCCAATACCATGGGAAGCTACAGGTCACCATGTCCTACAATGAGAGAACCTACTGCAAATTTAGTTTTACTGTAGTAGTCACTTATTCAGAGCATACTGCTTCTAAAAAAAAATACAAAAGTGGAATTTCCGTTTTTGACAACTTGACAGCCATGCAGCTGGCCTAAGCATTCGGAGCACCATATGCCTCTACTTGATGTGTTGTTTCCATGCAGTCTCTTTAAAGAAACAGCAGTGCAATTCCCCGCCCTTTGTCCCTGGGTATCCCCGGAGAGGGGGCTGGCGATCAGGGAGGTGGGACTACAACATTTTGTAAATTAAATTACGCCTGGAAGACAATCCCATTTTAACTTCACTATCAGGTCTCCAAAAGTTGGAGGTGGATGGCAGCACTGCACTGTGGTCTGAATAATTACCAAAGATGATCTAATGCCTCCGAGCCTTCCAGTGCTATTTTATACGCATTGGAAAGCAGTGCAGATTTAAAAAACACATTTTAGGCACTGCTTGAAATCAAAACCTGGAATGTTACTATGGTCTGATTTTCATTACTTTACTAAATGGATCAAGTGGCATGAGTTTTAAAACATAATAATAATAATAATAATAATAATAATAATAGACTTGAGGAGACTTATTACTGGTTGGATAATAAGACTGAGTTATGAGTACATTTACTGTAGAAGGATACCTCACATTTCTAGCATAATCTTCAAGTCTAGTCACTGCCTTCCCTGCCAAAAAAAAGACGACATCTAATCCAAGCTGAGCAGTTATGTGGATGGCTTCCTCTGAACAGAATAAACCATAGCACGCACACCCACCAAGGCAATTGCAATAGCTGGAGTGTTCTATAGATAGCGCAGATTCTCAAGAATCCCTTCTTGAGGAAAATGACATTCCATCCCTGTTTGATCCTTGTGTGTATCAAGCACAAGTCATGTTCAAAGTTAGAACAAATAATAAATAATTCAGACAAACTATTTGGATAAGTCTCTACCAGCTTTGCACATCTGGACACCGCAATTTTTGCCCATTCTTCTTTGCAAAATTGTTCAAGCTTCGTCAAGTTGGATAGGGACCTTTGGTGAACAGCAATTTTCAACTCTTTCCACATATTCTCAATTGGATTGAGGTCCGGGCTTTGACTGGGCCACTCCAGGACATTGACCTTTTATTTTTAACCCACACCAGTATGGCTTTGGATGTATGACTGGGGTCATTGTCCTGCTGGAAGATAAATCTTCTCCCAAGTCCCAGGTCTCTTGCAGACTTCAGCAGGTATTCCTCCAGGATTTCTCTATACTTTTCTGCATCCATTTTGCCCTCTACCTTCACGAGCTTTCCAGGCCTTCTAGCACATGCCTTCTAGCAAACTCTAGTCGAGATTTGATGCAAGTTTTTTTCAACAATGGCTTTCTTTTTACCACTCTCCCATAAAGGTCAGTTTTGTGACACACCCGGGCTATTGTTGCTGTATTCACAGTGTCTCCCAGCTCAGTCGTGGAAGATTGTAACTCCTTTAGAGTTGCCATAGACCGCTTGGTGGCCTCCCTGACTAGTGCCCTTCTCGCCCGGATACTCAGTTTTTGAGGACGGCCTGTTCTAGACAGATTCACAGTTGTGCCACATTCTCTCTATTTCTTAATAATGGACTTTACTGTGCTCCGGGGGATATTCTATGCCTTGGAAATGTTCTTATATCCTACCCCTCATTGGTGCTTTTGAAGAACCTTATTCTGGATTTGCTTTGAATGTTCCTTTGTCTTCATGATGTAGTTTTTGTTAGGAAATGTACTAACCAACACTGGGACTTCCCAGAGACAGGTGTATTTAACCTGAAATCATGTGAAACACCTTAATTGCACACAGGTGGACTCCATTCAACTAATGATGCGACTTCTAAAGACAACTGGTTGCACCAGAGCTTATTAAAGTGTGTCATAGCAAAGGGGGTGAATACTTATGCAATCAATTATTTTCTGTTTTATATTTGTAATTAATTTAGAACAATTTGTAGATTTTATTTTTCACTGACATAATGGACTTTTTTTTGTGTTGATCAGTGGCAAAAACTCCTAATTAAATCCATTTTGGGATTCCATGTTGTAACACAATAAAATGTGGAAAAGTCCAAGGGTGGTGAATACTTTTGAGAGCCACTGTAGCTACTAGATGACTTAAAAAAGGTCACAGCCTGTTACAAATGATAAGTTGGTTTAATAAAGTAGACCACGACTGTAGATAATTTTTATAATCAAATACAGAGGCTGGGAGGAGGAACATCCATTTGCTACTGATTCTGGCACTGTAAAGCACTGTGTCCCTCCAAACAGCAGGTCATTTACTCAATACCTCCTTTCATTACTTTGCATCACCCAAGAGGACATAAAACAAAACAAAAAACCTATTTCAAGAAGATTGATTTTCTGGTCAGTACGCCAACTCTGTAGTCTCAAAAAGGGCACATTACCTTGGGGAAAAACAAAACAAAACAAAAAAAAAAACACACACACAGCACACACTCAGAACACTGCTTCATCTCACTGAAGCCACAAACACATTAAGAAAGGCAGCATTCAATTTTGAACCAATTTACTGTTAATCCAGCCAGTAATGGCTGCCATGACTGAGCAAGGGTGCTCATGCAGGGAGGTGAGGGAGTGGTGGAGCTGCTGCAAACTGTCACAGGGAAACAATGTTCTAATTTGTGTTAATATCCCTAAACTAGGCGCAGCTAATGAAAGAGGCAGAATATGTGCCCAGGCAATTTAGCTACAACTGGTTTTGAAATGGAATCTAGGGAGAACGCTGTGACACAAACTGGGTCTGCTCAAACTGTTCTACTGGTACCAGGACTAGTCTGTCACAAGATGGGCTATCTATCACTTATTTATCAGTTAACTATAAGTTTACCACTGTTGTGTGAAGAGCAGAGATCGACAGAACAGTACTGCTTTATCCCTAGCCTGCTGTTGCACCATGAAATTGAAAGTCGCTGGAATGCATGCTTCGGTACTAAGGGGTGGCAGAATGCAGCGCTTCCACATAACACCAAACACCTGTTAAAGAATGGCGTCCATCAATTTGACAGTAAAAGTTTTTTTCCACCTTGCAGCTGCAGATCTAGAAACTTATATTTGTCTATGCCAGCTGGGACACTATCGTTACAAATGGTATCCATTTTTAACATTTAATGTAGGATCACTGCATGTGTGCCGACAAAGCAAATGCAACTTAATTTCCACACTACTGAACACGCTGTGTTTAAACACAGTAGTCCCTCAGCAGAAACCCACATCCATATCTCATTAACTCAAAAAGGTCAACACAATGTATGCAAAGGCTGCACCTTCCATATACATCGTGGGAGGATGATTTGCATGTGATCCATTTACTAATATAAAGCAAGAAAGGAAGTTCAGTGTACTGTCAACCTGTAAGTACCAGACAAGAAGACCATCAAAAAATAAAAAAACAAAATCAATACTCTCAACAATACAAGCTTATTCTAAACCCCTTACCACTACTGTCGCTGATCCGAGAGTCTGATCAACCTTACTATTCTTAAATCTTGCACTTTGAATAAAACTCAAATCAAAACAAATTGTATTTCTACAATAGCAGTTTTATGGTCTCACTAATAGGCCACATATTCAGCCAACATACTCTCATTGAACATCCTCACCTTGCGCAGGCCAGAGCGACGAGCGCTGCTGCTGCATTCTCTTTTTGCTTCTGCAGGATGTGCTCCCCGGAGCTGGTGTGGTCTTCCAGCCAGGAGCAGAGCAGGGACTCCAGGCCATTGAGGCAGTCCGCAGGCTCTTTGGTGAGGCTCAGGGGCTGGCAGTCACGGAGGCAGGCAAGCAGCACCTCGGCAGTGATGTTGCAGAGGGCTGGGTCGGTGCGCGACTGGGACTGGATGAGTGGGAAGACGAGCAGCAGCCCCATGCGGGAGGTGAAGGGGGCCTGCTCGGGCTGCTGCAGGAGGCCCTGCCGTTTGAGCAAGGCCACCGTCTCCTCGTCCCCCGAGCTCTCCCGCTCCTGCTGCTCCTCCAGGGCCAGCTGTCTCTGTGCATTCCACAGCCCGCGCAGCGCATTGAGGCGGTACTCCAGCAGCCGCGCGTAGGCGTTGCTCTGGTTACCACACACCGTGCGCAGCCGCTCAGCGAGTTCCGTGGGGTTCTTGGTCTCGAACGTCAAGATCTGAAAGGGAAGTTTGAATTATTATTGTTGCTATCATGCATGCAAGACATCTAACATACAAAATGACCATAATGTACTAACTACATTAATACATACCATGGGCAAATAATCAATAATCAAGATTACTGTGGGTAATAATCATTGGCCTGTATTGTCTACTGTGGGCCACTGTCCCACTTCACTTCACTTCAAGTTGTCCACAGTGGAAAATAAAGGCCAGTGTCCCATGCTGTCATGACATCAAATTAGCAGGTGCTTTTAAATGTATTTTCTTTTTTGGTTGTCCATGATATTAATGCAGCGTGATGTCTGTCTCTCCTTCCAGTCTCCAATATAATCTTAAAGCAGATCTGCCCAGACACCAAATGCAACATGAACCAGTCTCACTGTTTTATCACTATTTATAAAAACAGAATATTACGGTACCCGGACGATAAACAATGCATTTTAGGGGCTATGCAGTGCAGTGCTTGTAAACAATCTCTGACATAGATCATAATTAACCAAATAAATGTTACACAACATCAACACCTGCACTTAACTGACGTCTACAGTTATTGATTCTTCTGTGCCCAAGGCTTGTTGGGCTTTTAAAACACCCATTAGGCAATTCAGCACATCTGTTTTCATTGGCTTTCATTTGAGTTCCATGCCAATATCTTTTATCAGAGCTGTAACAATCTTTACATTTTCTGATGGAAACAATGCTTTCAAGAAAGATTTTGATTTACAAATGTACTGCAGGGGGTCATACAAGATGCTACATTAACAAATCCCTACTTTAAGATCTAATAGCACTGGAACAGTTGGAAAATCCATCTTGGTTTTGTAGTAAGCATTCTTCAAAGCCAAGTTCAATGAAATATACCCGACTTATATTTACTTGATTGGATTTCTGGTGAGAATTTCCAATTACTGCTAAATTATTAATTAACCTGTTCTTGCTCTCTCTCTCTACACTCTGTGTGTGTGTGTGTCTATATATATATGTTAATAAACTATGCTGCTCAGAAATGGCTAGCAGTATCAGTGATACAAAAAGGACTTGGATAAAATGCACTGCCCATAACACAGTTAATACAGGTGCAGGCCCTTCATGAGCTGCCAGGAAGGCACTCATTTAAATATGGCAAGACTACATTTTTTCTGGAAAGATATGTTACTATTCCTAAACGATCAGTGTCTAACTCCTACAGGAAAGATGGGTCAAGTAACCTGTACAGAGGTCTGATCACGACTCGATACTGTTTATAATTAAGCCGAACTCCACACTGTAGGGGAGGGGCAACTAGTCCTGACTAAGCAGATGGAAGGCTGTGGAAGAAAAAACATCATTGCTCAGACCGATGTTAAGAGCCCTTACCCCAAGGGACTGACCACCAGACAAGCTGCTGCTTCCTTCAGTTATTGCAAAGCAAGCAGTGTATGTAGGCAAAAAGACGGCAACAAGACTGTATAGTGTAGTGTACTAATGTACTGAATTAAGATCACAGTGTCATACTGTTTTTCTATCATCAGTTGCATTGTCTTCCTGTACACCACAACAGAAACATAGGCTACGTCACTATCTCAAGAATGCTTCATCGATTCAGTTGTGATGATGCATTTCACTTTCCTCAAGGAATAACAAGGGAGAAGTAATGTTATACTGTATAATAAATTAATGAAAGCCATGCCATTTACAGTAAAAAAAACAAAAAAAACAAATGTGCCAATGAAAAATCCCTTCCTTAAAGCAGAACCTAGCTAACGAATTTGCCACACTGCCAGTCAGCAGCTAGTGCAGCGCTATCTGTATCCCTGTAACAAGAGAATGTGAATCATTATATCAATGACCTTCCCAAATGCTAGTCTAATGTAATATCCCAATCAAATTGCTTCTATTCTGACTCCAGCAATGCACTATATTTTTGGGTTGTTTCCAGGATGCGTCTCTCAAGCTTTTTTCCACTGGTCTATAACCCTATATCCAGCTCTTAAACACCTCTTGTGCTTATTGGGTTGTGAACAGTAAAGGTGTGAGAGTAAAGCAATGCCCACCCAATTGAAACCAAATGGTAAATAAAAAAAAAGCCTCAACATAGTTTTAAGCATCAAATACCACCCTAGTGCAAAGTCATATTGTTCACCCACAATCTGTGCACCTTTTTTTTTCCTTTTAAACATTTACCAGCTCTACCCAATGGTAAACAGTAGTGCTGCATGAACAAGTTATTCAGATCAAGCTCTCCACAGGTGAGGTTCATAGGTGTTGATCGGGGTCTTTTGCAACTCCAAGTGAAACAAGTGAACAAACAGTTGCTTGAATTTGTGTGGACTGCTGTTCTCTACAGAGTCTGCACTTGGAATGGTAAATTATCCCAATCAACACCAATGACCCTCACTTGATTGTCAGGCTTGGATTTCTGTAGAAAGCTCAATCAGAATACATCGGTTTAATCTAATACATCAGTTGTGCAGCATGAGTCAACAGTTCATGTTCTGCAGCTGAAACATGCCAGATTAAAATTTACTTGGCAGCTCTACTGGAGACAGTCAACTTCCAAAAATACTAAAATTTTCAGGCAACTGCTATAGAGTAGGCTTGCTTAAGAAATTGCCCAGCACCATTTGCATAGATCCGTCCTTTCTTTGCAACTTCCCTACCTCAGAGCTGTCCAAGGTTTTGGACTGAAAGGGCCATACACATGACCAGGGAGTTGTTAAGAGCCACCAAAAACAATAAAAAAAAAAGAAAAAGGTTTCATAAAAACTGCACACTATCCAGCCTTCATCAAAAGACTGTGAAGCTCGTGAAGTGGCACGTCCAGTAAAGGCGCTCTGCGTGAGTGCAGGATGCGCCCTATGGGCTGGACGTTGCCGGTTCGAGTCTGGGCTATTCCACAGCCGACCGTGGATGGGAGTTCCCAGGAGGCGGCGCTCAATTGGCTGAGCATCGCCGGGAGGGGGAGGGTTTAGGTCGTCCAGGGTGTCCTCGGCTCACCGCACACCAGCGACCCCTGTAGTCTGGCCGGGCGCATGTGGGCTTGCCTGTTAGCTGCCTGGGAGCTGCGTTGTCCTCCAACACTGTAGCACCTGGGTGGCTGCATGGTGAATGGCAGTGTGTAAAGAAGTGGTCGGCTGATGGCACACACTTCGGAGGACAGCGTGTGTTCATCTTCGCCGCTCCCAAGTCAGTACAGGGGTGGTAGCGGTGAGCTGAGCCTAAATAATAATTGGGCATTTCAAATTGGGAGAAAACAACATAAAAAATAAATAAATTGACAACGACTAAATTTAAAAAAGCTGCTGATTACAGCTAAATGACCTTTCCTCTTTCAGTGGAGTCACTGAAGCTCACTAAGCACTAGTAAAATGTATAGGGTTATCTTTTTGAACTGCTAGGGGCTGGCAGGCACTGAATGGGGGGATGGGAGGACTATGATTGCATTTATGAGATGCGCCTGAAGGACAACCGAGGGAAGGTTCTACAGAAAACACCCACCCAGGAGGTTGACCTAAATGTACAGCTCATTGTTCACAAATTAAACAACATGTAGTTCTACTTCACTGTACGTTCCTTCATGTCACCTCTCGATTGGAAAAGAAGGGCTTGGTAACTGAGGAGAGTTCTTGTAAACTACAAGAAACCATTCGGTTTCTCAGTAACGAATCGCTGCAATGTGGTCCTTCATGTGACCTTTTGAGGACCACACTGAAATATCTGGGTGAAGCGATCAGTACATTTATTTAATTAGTAGCTACTAGTTAGTTATGGACTAGTGAAAAGTACAACATATAATGTGGTGAAGCCAATTCAATGCTGCCCCACATAAAATGAAAAGCTGTCAGTAATAAATGCATCATAATCTGTCTGTGCTAGTCTAACACTATATGAACATACAGACAGGAAAGCGGCATGCAAGTACAGAAATTTGACAGGATTAAAAGTGCATAATTCCAGTAAACTTCTTTACCAGCAGCATTTAACTCAACCACTGCCTTTCCCTTCCAAAATTGAAGCCCCTCTCCCACACAAAACACACGTGAATTTGTTTAATTATAAAGTGCTTAACAAAACATTGCTTAGTGACAAGCTAGGAAAGGTTTAAATGATTAAACGGTAAACAAAAATAAAAATTATAAGCGGCCATGTTTGAGAGGATCTTTCATTGGTTTTCATTTTTTTCTAAACTTTTTATCATTTATAATAGGCATTGTACATCACAGTAAAACAAATGAATGCTGTATATGAAAATCAATGTAAAATTTGAAATAAAACAAGTCTACTTTGTCATGTTAAATGTGTGTGACACTGATAGTTTAAACAGTAAATGACCATTTACACAAAAGGGTTAAACATACATTGACAGTCTGATTGACAAGGCAGGCAAGACTACTTCTGGTATTAGAGGGAACAGCGCAAGAGCCGAATATGCTGCCAGTATTTAATATGAACATGCAGGGTTTAACCCTTTGTGCTGTAGGTTAAGAAACCCAGGCACCAGCTATCTGCAATGTTTTTACCACAGTGTCTCAGTATAAGAAGGGATTACTACAATAACAATCACTTTCCTGAAGTTTAATTTTACTTCCACTACATATAAGAATAGTATAATAAAAGGTAACATTATAATAAGGATGCTCGGTGGTTCATCTAAAGCCACTTGTGTTATGCGGATTCAGGCGACCCAATTTCAAGGCCTTTTGTTTTAGCTCTGCTTCACTGCCACAAGCAGCACCTTTTTTCCCCCCCACAATTACACTAACCAGGTTTATGAACTATCTTCTTCATTACATTTTTATTGTGTCTATTTTCATAAGCCCAGTGAATCTGTCTACAGATTGACAGACACACACACAATTATATATATATATATATATATATATATATATATATATATATATATATATATATATATATATATATATATATATATATATATATATATATATACACACACACACACACACACACTGTGCCTTAAAAGAAGTAGGATATCACTTATATTTGAGCATCAAAATTATTTATATTTGGATAAAATTCACTAGATGTGATCATGAAACGACAAACTCTGTTTTAGAGCAGGTGCAGTGACTCTTTATTGTGTAGATTAACAATTGACATCACGTAGATGCTGCAAAATGATCTGTCGATCTTGGGCAGGTGTTGTGACTCTTAGTCTCCCAGTTTGTTGCCTGTCATTGACAGAGTGTGTCTGATTATACCGTCTCGCCAGGTTTGAAATTGCTGGCGTGAGCACCCATGGCGGCGAGCCACAGTACGCTGCTCTAGTCCAGCCTTCAAGTATTTGCCCCCTGATTTTCTGCATTTTTGCATATTTTGACACTGAATGTAATCAGATCTTCAACCAAAATCTGATATTAGATAAAAGGGACCCTGAGTGAACAAATAACACAAAATGTCGATACTTATTTCATTTATTTATTAAAGAAAGTTATGCAACACCCAATGCCTCTGTGTGAAAAAGTAATCACTCCCTTAGACTCAATAACTGGTTATGCCATCTTTAGCAGCAATAACTGCAACCAAACACTTCCTGTAGTTATTGATCAGTCTCTCTGAAGTAACTTAAAAAATGGATGGCGAGTAAGTAGATTCAAGAAAATGCACAGAGTCCTTTTCTTCAATCAGTTGTTAGGGTTATTGAAATACGCAGGGAGTCTGGTCCCAGGTACAGGACAAACAGAATACTTGTCCTTACAATTTCTGCATGACATTAAATACCCTTCTGTATAGATGGTCCACCTCCTCTTTCTCCAACACCTAACCAATAGCAAAGGTACAACACATTATTCTGTCACCATATATTTAATCTATTGTGTCTGTGTGTGCAGTCTAGTGTGACGACCTCTGAATTCAGTGCATTCTTCAGACCCCTGGTGCCCAAAAGGTCCATACATCTGGTTTTTGTTATCTTCTTGAGACCCTTTGATTCCAGTGGCATTATCTCTTTGGATCTCTCTGAGAACCTTTGGGTCCAACGCCAGTCCCTGGGAGCCTTTTATCCCCTTTATGCTTTGTATTCCAAAAGTCTTAGAGCCTGGCTGATAACAGCATTGTTATCTTGTTAGCTTGCAGTCAACGGTGGGCAAGAAGCTTGTAGACGCAACGTCTCTATCAATTGTTAACAGTACATGCAATTTGACCCAAACCATCTGCTATCTGCAATATTATTATCTTCTCAGAAAAGAAAACCAGTATAGCTCTGCCAGTCCACATGCGTAGCAAACTGCTAATCAATTCTCGATCCATGTTTTCCAACACTCTCACAGCGCCATGGAGGAATTTTGGCCCACTCCTTCATGCAGAACTGCTTCAACTCAGGAACATTTGTGGGTTTTCAAAAATAAACTGCTCATTTCATGTCCTACCACAACATCTCCATGGGGTTTAGATCTGGACTATGACGAGGCCATTCCAAAACTTTAAATTTCTTGTTCTTCAACCATTCTGATGTAGACTTGCTTGTGTGTTTCGGATCATTGTCTTGCTGCATGACGCAGCTGTGCTTCAGCTTCAGCTTCAGCTGACATTCTTCTGTAGAATTTTCTGATACAGAGCAGAATTCATGGTTCCTTCAATGATGGCAAGTTGTCCAGGTCTTGATGCAGCAGAGCATCCCCAAATCATGACAATACCACCACCATGCTTGACCGCTGGTATGAGCTTCTTACTGTGGAATGCAGTGTTTGTTTTCGTCAGACATAACGGGGCCCATGTCGGCCAAAAAGTTCCACTTTTGACTCATCTGTCCATAAAACAATGTTAAACACTGTTCTATGGACACTGATCCAGGTGCTTCTCGGCAAACTTATGACGAGCATTTCATGTTCTTCTTAGTGAGCAGTGGTTTCCGCCTTGCTACTCTGCCATGAATCCCATTTTTGCCCAGTGTCTTTCTGCTGGTGGAGTCATGAACACTGACCGTAGCTTAGGGGAGAGAGGCCTACAGATCCCTGGATGTTGTTCTAGGGTTCTTTGTGACTTCCTGGACGATTTTACGCTTTGCTCTTGGAGAGATTTTGGCAGGACGGACACTCCTGGGAAGATTCACTACTGTCCCAAATTTTCTCTATTTAGACATTATGACTCTGACTGTGGTTTGGTGGAGCCCCAGAGCCTTAGAAATGGCTTTGAAACCCTTTCCAGACTGATAGGCAGTTTTTTTCCCAGAGGTCTTCAGGAATTTCTTTTGATTGTGGCACCATGTGCCTCTAGAACTTGTATGCTGACAACTTCACTCTGATGGTAAGGGCCAAAGTTAGTCAGATTTATATTGGGCAGGGCTGGCCCAAATCAGGCCAGATTGTTAACCAAAGTATTCAAACAGCTGACCCTAATTATCCCTTTAATTGGGTTAACTAGGGGGGCAATAACTTTTTCACATCTGAAGATTGCATGTTTGATTACCTTGCACACCAAACAAATGAAAGAAGCACCAAAGTTTGGTGTCATTTTTTCTCTTAGACTCCCTCTATATACTACTACAACCCACAAAAAGATCTGACCAAATTCAATATGAAAAATGTGCAGAAATGCAGAAAATCAGACAGGGGGGCAAATACTTTTTCATGGTACTGTGTGTGTGTATATATATATATATATATATATATATATATATATATATATATATATATATATATATATACACACACACACACACACACACACACACACACACACACATACACAGTACAAACCAAGAATCTAAACAAGTATCTACAGTACTGTAATTGTGTATAACAAAACATAATTTTTTAAAATCTTAATTACCCAAATGAGATTTTTTTTTTTTTTAATATAGATAAGTTAATGGGCTCTTTTCTCAAATAAATTATTTAAATTGATGTTAAATCCCCCCCCCAAAGTGTCAGAGTCATGAAACTGTTCTAGGCTGTGAAAGAAGCCAAGCACAGTTTCATGATTAATTACATATCAGTTTAATACATTAAATGTAATTCATTTGTGTGATAAAGCTCAGTGAACAGTAGTCAATGTTTCAAACACTGAAGTTTTACTTTGTTGTTTAATTACTGTAGGACATTCAGATCTAGCCTAGGTTTTGAGGTATATAATAAGCTAACTCCTCTTGCTCAGCTCTGATTCTCAGGACTCTGGAAAGCACAGACAAGGCAGCAGGTTTATTAGCAGTGGAGGCTTGCTCCAGCACTGGCTGGGCCAGCATGTTCTTTAATTACCCTCCCGACCAGTGGAGCAGGAATCTCTGAATCCCTGACTTGCACCTGTCGGCACACTAACAGATGAACACGTCAAGTCATCACCTTATGCACTGCAACACAGCAACTAATAACAGGCAAGCAATACTTTATACTATCAAGTCACTTGTCAAATCCTTCTCAAAACACACTGATGCCATTATTAATAGCTTCACAAACAAAATAGCAACAATGGCCATAACACTGTCAATACAGCGATGGTTGAACCAAATCGTTTTCACTGAAAGTCTGTGAGTAAAGAGTGATTCACCTGCAAACACACTGAACCATAATTCAAATTGAGATAGTGAAAACAACAGAAACAAGAAGTATCATGTCAAAATCAAGAACTGGAAATATGCGCACACACACACACACACACACACACACACACACACACACACACACACAACGAGAACAGCATGTAAATAACCACGTTATAGGAGTACTATTTTTTTCATTTGCGCCATCTATTGCAAACACAACACATTACAGACCTCCAAGTACTCAAGACAAGTTTATAATGCCAGGCAATCCTTTTTTGATGCATTAATTAACTGTGACATTTTGTCAATTCACCAAGACCACAAGGCTGACAAAATTGCAACCTAGTTTCTGCACAATCTTGAATATAACAAAATTCAAAGTAGGTGCTGCAGGAATTTAAAATTACTAAATAAAAAAGTACACAGTTAGGTATCTCAATTACATTAACAATATGATGACTCTTAGATGTCAAACAGATGTGTTAAAGTGGAATAGCAGACTGGCTCACAACATATGATAACAGAAAAAGGTCGCTCTCCACCTGCTCTGTACCCTCTCGCTATCCAATAGCTGTAAAACATCTCATGGGCTTCAGTACTCTGCTACCACACCTTTCAAACTCTGGTCCAACTTACTGGAATATACTGGTCCCGGTTTTGTTGCAACCAGGACCTAAATGTGCATTTATTTCCAGTGCACACAAAAGGTCATTTTTTGTTTTAAAACTCATTACAGTTTTAAAGAAAGTTAACAGAATTGTGTTTTACATAAAAATTAAAATAATAAAAAAAAAAGATTGAAAATTTAAACAGTTAGCTTAGACCAGGGCTTCTCAAGCTCAGTCCTGGGGACCCCCTGTGGCTGCTGGTTTTCATTCCAACCGAGCTCTCAGTTATTTAACTAGACCCTTAATTGAACGGATAATTTGCTTAATTAGACCTTTTTACTTGTTTTCAGCTTTTGAACACTTGCAAATTTCAAGTTAGCTATAACATTTGATAAGTAACTAACTGCAACTGTTTAAGAGCGGTTGGAATGAAAACCAGCAGCCACAGGGGGTCCCCAGGACCGAGTTTGAGAAGCCCTGGCTTAGACTAACACGGTTAGCAAAAAAGTTTGTTGAACAGACACTGAATTTGTCAAGAATTACTGCAGAGGGGATCCTTTGAAAATGTTGTTTTAACACATAGAACCCCATTTGTGCATCTAAAAAAATATGACAAGTTTATCATAATGTATGTATTAGGTACTACATACCAGCAGAACAGCAGAACAATATTTAACAGATTACAGCATCCACTTTCAATCAGACAATACATTAAAATGAACATGTTGCAAAAGCCAGCAAAGTCATTGTCCTTCTCCAGGTTGAATATTAATAGCATAGTAAATGTGCCTTATCACTCGTTAGGTTAAATAACGATGCAGTTTAAAAAAAATTAAAAACTGCATGGGAAATAAAACTCCCATTGCATAGTGGTTTGATCCATTCCTGGTTGCACTACGAGTTTAATAAGACACACCTGAGCTGGTTACCTATACACTGTGGCTAATCAAGCTCACAGTAAAACCTGGAATGGGTGAAACTGATATGCAACAGGAGTCTAATTTCCATCCCAGCATTACAAGAGCTCTTGAGGATATAATGTATTAGTATAAACTAACTGCTACAAATAACAACAAGTGCATGCCCACTAAAATGATCTTCTTAGGATGTAAACAAACTAGGCTGTCTGTTTTCTATCTAATGTAGCGTGCACAGGTGGCTAAACAATTGAATAATGCAAACAGTCACCACGAAATTAGTTTCAACCCACAAAGTTGCAGGTTTGACCGTGGCCGACTTGTTTATTAGTGCCACACTGCTTCTGGTCGTTCTGTTTTTGTTTACAGCACACACCGCTTGCAGATGAACACAATACATGACTGTGGACTGCCCAGCTGATGCAATTTGGCGGAGAGGTCAGGGGTCTGCAGTCTCAGGTCACACTAGACCTGCATCTGCAGGCCTGGGCTTGGCCACACTTTGGAAAATATGGGGGTTGCCACAGTTTTGTGCAACAGAAACTAACCTAATTCACGTAAGAGACACCGGCAAAAAAATAACATACTGTAACGGAAGTCCATATAACATAATTTGCAAATAAACAGAATGTACGGTATTCCCTGAATCAAAACGAGCACCATCCTGGATGAAGTCGAATATACACGAATCCCACTTAAGTTATACAGCTTTAATAACGTTTTGCCACATTCTGACTCACCTCCTGCTCAGTGTCCCCCGGTTCCGAGACCCCGATCTCGCTGGGAAGCTCGGCCAGGTCGGTGACACGAATCAGCCCGTCATGAAGGAAAATCGTCTCCTCCTTCACCGACAGCCACTGAGACGAGTCCAGAGCCGGCGAGCCCATCTCTCTCCCCCGAAAAAAACACCAGACAGGTCGAACATAAAGAAAAGCCTAGACAACGAGGCAGCTCATAAAAAACAACGGTCCATACTACTGTGCTAGCTACACACCTATTATGTTGTCAATAATAAATAAATAAATAAATAAATATCTGTGAACGTCGCCCTGGTAAGGAGCGTCGACACTGCAGGTTACTGAGCTGAGCTCTCCCTTCTCACCCCCTCTTCTCTCTCTTTCGCCTCTTTTTCGATTATTTTTTTCTAATACAATGGGTGTGACTCTGTATTTTAAAAATATATTATCATTTCTGGTTTATGACCAGGGTCGCTCTCGTACAATTTCATACAGAGGTTCAAACAGAATAAAGCTGTCTGGAGACGATCTCTCGCCCGTTGACAGCAGTCAATTAGATAATGGAAGCCCCACAGCTGTCAGTGAGAGGCCATGTTGGAAGACCGACCGCTCCCAAAATGCACAGCGCTTTCTAATACAAACACAAGCAATTGAAGGATCACTTGATAAATTAGCATCGCTTATTTGCAAATGTGCCGTGTAAAATATATCTATACTCCTTATTAACCCAAAAATAAAACATAACAATGCAATCCATCCATGTAATTATATATATATTTATATATATATATATATATATATATATATATATATATATATATATATATAATATATACTGTATCTTTTTTGCTGAAGTAATGTATTGCTTCGCTCCATATTTAATTGTATTTTGTTTTTCTCTGTTGCAAGAATAAAAAAAATCTAAATGAATAGTATCTAATGCATAGTGGAACTGGAAGGGCATGGGAACTTTCTTGGTGCTACATCAACATTGTGGTTCAGGTTCAACAGGATATGTGGTCCCTCTAGTGGCGAAGTGCCTCTATGACAGCTTTGTTATCATGCCGTCATAATAAAGAGCAGGCCAGCATCAGCTCTTTGGTAAAAACCAGGCGATAGGATGCCAGAGGATCCAAAGGCAGGCTGGGAAATATAGGTTTTGTTTTAGTTGTTTTAGTAAATTACCCTCTAGAGCGAACTATACTAGAGGGGATTAAAAAAAAACAACACAAAAAAAAAAACTATTGTCCAATCATTACTGCTTCCAATTGCTTCAGGTTGCAGTTTTGGAGAAAGAAGCACCTGCCAATGGAGCACCTACTCTGTGTCAAGGTCAAATCAGGGTGACAAATTTGGAGTGTGTCGCTCTACAGCCCAAGTGGTCAAATGGTTTATTACATTCCATAGTAATACAAGTAATTTCATCCATCATTTATTCTGAGTTGACTAGAGAAACTATCGTCCTAATATGTTACAGACTACATGTTAGAGGTATCATTACATAACAAATGCATAATTTGTTATGTAATGGGACAGACCATTTGTGTAAAAGCATGCTCGACATGTTGCAGGTACCTCCTGTCCAGCGCTAGCCTGATTAAACAGTACTGGCTTGTTATTTATTCCTGCAGGCTGCATTACTCTGCAAGGATTGGCAAACAAAAAGTTTTTTTTTTTTTTCCATCTTGGTCTCCAGACACTGCCCCTGGGAGATGTGGCAGAAACAGAGTCGCAGCCTGTTTGATATGGAGAAGCGCAGATAAACAAAAGACATTTCAGTAACGCTTTATCTGAATTGGACAAATTTGGGCCATATTTTAATTATTTTTTGAAATTCCAGTACAAAACTGAGAAACAAAGATCTTGAGAGTGCTTAAGAGACATCCATTCACATTACCTAGATGTTTGATACTAGTTTTGTAAAGTCAATAATTTTCTTCCTTAAAAAAAAAAAAAAAAAAAGAGGAGCTAATTAAAGACTGGAGTAATCTCTTTGGAAATCAATGTAGCATTCATTACACCTGTACAAATACTGTATAACTATGTGCATAATCCTTCAGATGTTTTTTGAAATCTTTACAAAATGCAGATGTGTGATTTTAACATTCAAATCAAATGTAGTATCATTGAAAAACTGATCATTTCAGTCATATACAACTATTAACATGTTTACTGTTATTATTGTGACCCATCACATTTGAAAGAAAATTTAAATACACGTTTCCTATAAAACGACACCTCGAGACCTCTGTACTAAATGAAAGTGTATGATAGGTAAGATTTATGAAATGGTTGTTAGCTGCAACCACTTAAAGATCCTCTATACAGAACTCCTGTTTATTCTGAAACTACACCAAGTTAAATATTTCCCTTTGAAAAAGTACTAAAATGAAGGAAAAGCTGCTTGTGTTGAACTTCCAGAGATGTTTGAAAGTTAAGATATGTTAAGGGTGGACCAGTGAAATGGGTGCCTAGGCTAATAAGGTTTAAGAAAATGGAGTCAGGTTTAGCAATCTGTTCTATAGGTTACCAGAATCCCCTTACCTTTGACTCCCGTTTTAAGAGATAAAGATTAATGACTATAAATTCATTCAAGTCAAGCACATGGATGAAATAATTTTTTTGTGAAATTCTGGTTGGTAGTGTGGCCAACACTTGATTAACCAAAGGGTCCACAGCAAATGCACGATGTTGCATAGATCTGCATGTATATTTCAGATCAATGATCACATTCAGGCTCTGGCTATTTGTTTCTACAGCTCTGCTCACTGTGAAACAAACTTTAGGGAAAACAAGTCTTAATCTAAACTATTTTTCTTCAAAGGCTGCTTAAAAAAAAAAAAAAAAACATCAACGAGCAGCTGTCTAAAAAAAAAACCATCACAGGTATATTCCATTTTTAACACTAACTCAGAGGATCCCCTTTTCTCCTACCACACTACAATTTCACTTCCTGGCAAACATGTATTATGAATAAGTGCATTTATAGCTTGAAGATGGTTTAAACTGGCATCACCTTTGTAAAACTGGTTAGATGGTCTGAGAAATTTTACAAAATAACTAACGTGAGACATGCAAGTGAACGTCAAAGCACAAGAAGAATCTATGAACATGATCAGAGGCAGCACACACAAACATCCAATATTCTCAAATCTGCTAAAAATACATGGGGGCCGATCTACTATCATGCCAATGTCATTGCCTTTTTAATACCAACAGCAACTTTATATGCTAGGGGTTGCTTTACAATAAATGATAAAATGTACAACTTACTAAACCATATCTCAAACTGTATCCATACTCCGGAATTAAAGCCTTAACCAGCATTGATTTAGTATTTTAGGCTATGGCTACTGTTTTACAAACACGTAGTGCCACGTATTTTCATTCCTTGTATATTAAGTTTAAGGTTCAACCATACCCAGGCATATTTCAAAATTTCTCCCAATTTTAATTAGCATTGAAATTAGTTTTGTGAAAATAATGAAGTTATTGCTGTAGTAATGACTACAGAGACATTCATTGGCCATATTAAATTCATCCTAGCTTGAAAAATCCGCGATGCCCAAATAAATCAAGCTCCTTGTGATCAGGATAACATTGGAGATGCTGAAGAAATTGAAGAATGAAACCATGGAAGTAGCAGTGTCTTGCAACACCTCACTTAAGTTGGACTCCTTTACTGGTGTATTATGTACCAAGTCTGAACACCAACAGAACAAATAATGTGAAATGAAAGGCTGCTTATGGTAGACTACATTGAAACGACTACAAATAAATTCAAAAACAGGAGGAGAAACTTGGTTGAGACATCATTTAATAGCGTATTTTGTACAGTTTGTTTAGAAGACCAGCTTGTGTGGGTAGACTCCGTTGGTGAGGGAGAATGTGGATCGCAGGTAGCCGCGCAGCTGGGGAGTCTTCCTGATCAGAGGCATGAGCTGAGAGTCCACAGCCTTCTGGTCTACCTTGCGCTGCTCAGTGATCTGGTACTTCTGTAAAACAGAAAGCAAAAGAGATCCGTCAAGAACTAGGAATCCAAAAAAAAAAAAAAGCTGTTTTTCAATTGCGTAAACAATGGTAAGGGTTTGGAGAATTTGCGACACTTCAAGGACGGCACCATGTAGAGGGACAGACTTGGTCAGTGCATATTTTGAATGCAGCCCCAGTACAAATACCAAGGTGCAAAATCTGCATATGTAGTACAGGAATAGTTCAAATCAAACAGTAGGTCTGAGAGAAATATTGCTGTAGACATGCATCCTACCTCTTTCTCTGTATCAAAGATCTCTCCCTCTTGGTGTCTGGGTTTGTGCAGCCTCTTCTTCTTGAAGTAGGAGTCAGTCAGGGTCCTGGGGATGTTCAGACTAGAGATATCAATCTTGGTGTTGGTGGCGATGACAAACTTCTGGTGGGCCCTTCGCAGAGGCACACGGCTCAGGACAAGAGGACCTGTGGAATTCAGACAGCCAATTACACCTCTGACACCTAATTCAGCCTTTATTGACACTCTGCTATTCTCATATATTAAACAAAAGTTTGCAAATAAATAAACTGTGCCTAGTGCTTTCTTTTTAACCTGATTAACACAAAATGCTTCAGGTAGCTGGATTATTATTTAAGTCTATGAATCCAATTTAAGAAAATAATCCTTGCTGCATATATGCTGTGACGCTAGAGAGACTTAGAAATCAAAATTTTGACAATCCTATTAATTACTCAGCAAGTTTAGTGTAGCATTTCTCCTTGTTAATTCAATCATTCATAATCATAACATGCACTTTACTGGTATAAAAATTCTTACCAGTTACAAGCAGAAGACCACTTGCGAGCTGCTTCAGGAAAACCACACGCTGTAATGAAAATAAATATTTAAAACATACCAATAAATGTCCCGTTTACCAATTTTATTAGGGGTGTACAATGACCCTGGTGTGATTATTTGTGACATGTAATAAGAAATAATTACTTTTGGAGAAAACAGAGAAGAATATGTATTTATAGCAACTATGAATTAATTTGAGTCTTTCAAGAATGATTTGGTAGACTACATGTAGGGTAAAACAAGAATTCAAGTCAAGTAGACATTTCGTCTACTGCCTTCATCAGTATAGCAATACAGTGCTTTTTTTCCATGCATCAAGTTAACTCACCATCTTGTAAGGAAGTATAACAATTCATTAACATAATAAATTGTTATCCATTATTTGTATATTGGGTTGTTCTAGTTAACAAGTACTCAATTTACAGATGCACACTGCAGACCGAACAAATTCCAGTTTAACCCTTTAAGGACCGCGATCGCCTTAACACGATCATACTGAAGTGGGCTTCTAGGACCGCGATCGTGTAAGCACGATAAAAAAAAAAAAAATTAAAAAAACCCACACTGTTTTGACTTTGCAGTACAAGCTTGAAACATGTAACACTGGAAAGGGGAGGGATTAACGTTCACATTAATTGATTTATTTATTTTTTCCCCCCCCATGCGACGTCACCGAGGGGCATTTAGTGTTTAAAAGGACGGAGAAAGTTTTTTGGCAGCAGGGAGAGGAAATACAGCCTGCTTAGAGAAAGACATGGAAAACCACTGTAAATCCCATGTATTTGACAGTTACATTAGAACATTTACAGGGTTCTTCCCAGACCTTTTCAGCCGGGCGTATTGCAAAGAACTGAAAAAAACCTATTCGTCCGTCTTGCAGATGCTACTGTGTCTAATAAGGATTGACTGCGCTTCTAGCAGACTAGATCACTTGCATGTTGCTGGGTGAAAAAAAAAAAAAAACACAACAGTTGTGTTACGTCTTTTCTCTATCTCCCGCCCACGACCGTCTCCGTGACAAGAATGCTAACTGACGGCAGCTATTTAACTAATCAGCATGTTGCTGGGTGAACAACATTTAACCAATCAGAAAGTTGAAGGGGCGGATAGTGTGTGTGAAGCACTCAGAGGCTAAAACAAAAATGGCTGCTAAAAAAATAGCTGATTATTTTCAAAAGCAAAAATAATGACAAATGGAGGGGCACAAAATACGCCAACGATCGGCACATTCTAATACCTAATGCTATTACTGTACTGTAAGGTGATATATAGTACATAACTATACATATTGTAGCTGATGTACAAATTCTTAAGTACAGAGGTGTTCGATTTTTACACTTCAACAGCTATGATGGAGACCAGAAGTGTGCGAGTACTATTGTGTAAAAAAACCGGTTAAAATCAACAATTGCATTCGAAAATGTAGAACAACGGTAAACAAAAATAGACATGCACTAAAATGCCCTGAATACTTAACATAAGGAAAACAAATTTAAATGAAGCAGTAAGCTCAATAATTACGCTAAAAAAGGAAGTGAAAAGGTTACCATTTTTTGTGAACTCCAATAACCCTACATTATCTTTCCCCAGTCAAATCGTAGAGTGCCTAAATAAACACGGTAATTTACCATAACAAAAAACAGTAATAAAAAAAAAAAACTTAGAATACAAAAGAGAGCAACCAGATTGTCATCGAAAGACAACATATTATCGAAATTCTTTATCGTATTATATATTTAAGGCAAGTTTATTTTTCTGTTAAAAGTGCTCCTGGCAGTGTTGCCAGGTCCGCTGTTTTCCCGCGGAATTGGGCTACTTTAAAAACACAGCGGGACATAAAGAGGCATGGGTTGATAATGTAATTAGATTGGTGGTATAACTTAAAAAAATGTAACCGTTTTCATGTTTGTAATATTGTTTGGGATACCATCTTGGTCTGGAATGAATGCTGATTTGTCCCTTCAGAGCTTCTGCACGAATTTGTTGATAGTGACGTGTGGATGAGCTGTACTGGGGCTTGTAGTTTTTATCAAATTTAAATCAGGTATCTTTTCTTATGAAAGCTTTAGATTTTTAATTTTTTTTGCATAGGCCTGTGTGTTAATAACAAGCTTGCTTTCAGTTAAAACAATTAGGCTATTTTCGAAGTGACTTTTGGCTATAAACCTAGCAGAAATCTGGCAACCCTGGCTCCCAGCTATAACGTTCTGCCGCTCGGCTGTATAGAATTACTGGGGAGAACTCCATCGTGTGTTTTCATAAGTTTTACAACATTTAGAAAAATCAAGAAACGAGTGTATATAAGCAGATACTATTTCATTAACTATAGGTATCAGGTACGTTTTTTCCCCCTGTATTACTGAAATGTAATGAACTAATTTATAAATATTTGACAAAATAAAGAGTAGTGTCCATTATTGCTTATAAAGACCCTGAGAATAAATGTGTATTAATATTACTATGTCATTGCAATCACTCAGGTGAAACAATCTGTTGTAATCTGCCCAAACATCAATATTTTCCAACAAAACTTTCAGGAAGTATTGTAAGGTCCCTCAGGTCATAGAGCACGTTTATTTTCTTATTATACATGCACCTGTAAGCAGAATACATAAACACTTCACATTCATACAAAAAAAGAAAAAATAAATTGTGTTAAAAAGCTTAAGGTTTGTATGATTTCTGAAGTACTTTATAATGTTCTCTAGAGTTCTAAAAAAAGGACTCAATTTCCAAGATGCTACTGTAAAAATATTTATATTGTTATTTTGTAGGAAGCGTGTCAAATACAGCCAAAAAATGCCTGGTCCTGGGGGCGCATCTCACTGAAAAATGCTTGGTCCTAAAAGGGTGAATCTGGGTGCAGAATCAAAGTCCACTCTGATTAAGACAACATACAATGTACCAGAACATGAATGCTGCAAGTCTGACAACCTTTTTAAAAAGTGCTGCGTACCTTTCCCCTGTGACGGCCAGTAAGGAGGATGAGGACAGTGCCAGGAGTGATGCTTGCTCGCAGTTTTCTCTTGTGCTGGCTGAAGGGCTTCTTGCCATGACTAAGCAGCTTGCGTGCCACGTCTTCGGTAGGGTAATACCGAGGCTGCCGGAGAAAAACAAAGAGCTCAACATTGAAAACAGACGGCAGGTTTTACAGACTTCGATCAGCACCAATGCTGAGACTTCCCAATGTTAGGGAAGGTAGTCTAAGACTTGCAAACTAAACAAATCTAACACAAACAACTCTCCATGAGCATTACACCCCCAAAATTCTCCAAAAAGAAAGCAACATTTTTTTCTTCCTTTAAAGGTATTTCACCTTTGTTTCTCAGGGTCTAGGCTCTGCAACGGACACCCAAGATGATCAAAAAAGTGCAGTACTTACCATCTTACGCAGTTTGACCACACGGGTTCCTCCATTTTTGTCTCCACCCACAGTCTTGGTGACTGTTGCTAGGATCTTCTCCTTCAGCTTCTTCTCAATCTAGACATAGAAGTTAATGTTACAGTACTGTTGCATCTGTTGTTATCAAATAAAGCTTTCAGACAGGACTGTATTGTATCATCCTATTCATTCCAAGAACTATTAAATGTGGAAGCCTCGAAATGTCAGAACGATTCCTTAAGGGTTCATTATGGGTTGACAGCACTTTGGTTAGAGTTAGAATTCAGTGGTTCTGGACATTTCTGGATTTTCAACACCACTGGGTCAACTACAAGCAATCTTTTAACAAACTGTTTAGCACAGCCTCTGGGTTTTTCTACCTACCTTGGTCTCTGGAGCCTTGGTCTTGCGCTTGTACAGAGCCCGTCTGGTAAACATGACAGAGCGGGAGTACCTCCCTATCCCACGGGCCAGCACAGGGTTGCGGCTCGGGTGCCTCTTGACCACTTTCTTCTCTTCTGCCATCTAAACAGATATGGTATAATCAAATGAGCTGGACATCATTGAAACATACACAAGGAGACACAACTCTAAATATTGCATGATTTCTGGGGAAAATACCAGTGTTACAATTGCTAGTTAGGGAGATTATATATATATATATATATATATATATATATATATATATATATATATATATATATATATAAATTGATGAGGTTTAAAAGTAGTGACTTCTGTACTGTTCAACGCTTGTATATCTCCAATTGCTCTTAAGAATTTCACCTCAATAATGAATTTGCAATAACGATGCCTACAGTTCAGAGTATCTTAACCTGCCTACAGGAATACTGAACTTTAGCTGAATGTGATTATATGTACCAGGTAGTGCAATGCAAAGCTTGTAATGTAAAAACTTCAAGGTAAGGGAGCAGGCTAACGTGCACTCAAATACACTTGCAATGGAGCGACCAATGACCATCATCAGTATTAGGCCCCTTTGCATTCTACTGCAGCTAATATACATGCTTCAATCGTATTAAGGTCTCTTTCTGAGAGTCAAAAAGACTGATTCGGTTAAGGCAATTAAACATTTAAGCCACAGCAATATACACTACGCGAATTAATACAATGTATGGTTTATACATACAATACACAGCAACACAGTTTAATACAGCATGGACTGCAATACTAGAACAGTACGTTTGTGTAATGTTTCGACCGCGATTTCAAAAGTGTTATAAATGTAAGTTTAGTAATATTTAACAACTACACCCGACACTTGGGTCGTAAACCCATACCGGCTTAAATATTCTCCTGTAGCGGCTGTCATGTAAACCATGCACAGTGTCTGTAAACTCAACCAGAGGCCTGCACTTAAACTAGCGAAGGCAAACTATCCGCACAAAACGAAAACAATATCTTGAAATAAGCGGCGATCCTAACTGCAGAATGTATGTATTTGCTATATTATTAAGGTTTATGAGGACAGTGGATGTATTTTACACGATTGATACGGATTTTAAGTCTCAAAACATCAGCGGTTACAATAAGAAACGCCACTCTTACCTTCACACACTAGGAAAGGACCGACACCCGGGACACTGACGTATAAAACAGCCATGGCCAATACGTCATACGCAAGTCTAAACGAAGTGCTTGCTGGTCCCTGTGGTTTTTTTGATCACTTGGATTTTTGTCTTTCACAGTTCATTCTATCAATTACATTTTTATTTTTGATCAGGTAACTTACATATTTTTGGCTTAACATGGAACACAATAGTCAATACATATCTCATATTTATAAACGTTTGATCAGTTTGTGGTACATTCAATACAAAGGTATATAAAGCTAATCATATGTAATTATGTATATATATTATATATATATATACTAATATAATATATATAATTATATATATATCATATGTATATATTATATATAGGTGATCTATATATATATATATATACACACACACACATATATACACTGCTTGCTAGATTGCGCATGACAGAAAACAGCTGCGAATTGTCGCCTGTTGACGTCATATCCAAGAGTCGTATCGTAGTTAGAAGCCTTTGGTTCTGAGGCCTGTTTATTTTACTCAGCAGGTGAACGCGAATTATGTCAAGTTAAAACACATAACTTGGGCCAAACCCTATCTGAACTAGTCCATGACTTTTTGGGGTATGATCTGAACCGGACCGAAAACCGGAGACAACACACCAACTACGAGGAAACAGAATTGAGGAACCAACTATCGGGGCTCGCAGCAGACTGTGACAAGATGACATCAAGGAGGTAAGATGGGATTAAAATAATAATAATAATAATAATGATAATAATAATAAAGACACAAACCCGACACCCAGGTTTACAAAATCAAGTTGGACTTACATTGTTATTGTGCACTTCAGTCACTTTTTCTAATCACAGCTCAGTCTAGGAGGAGAGGAAGGAATTTGAAAACATTTAGATTTTGTAACAATTGTTACCCGCTGAGTGTGTCGTTTGGTTAGTGGAGGAATCAGAATGAGACGAGATTTTGTAATGCTCTGTTGCCCGGGCCAGGGGTAAATTGCTGTACAGATCATTTTTTAACTACGAATAGCTTGAAACAGAAAATATGCTTAATATGGATTTTTGTTTTAAACCACCATTCGTAAATTACTGACGATTTGTGACACTTGATTAGACTGTACTATACTATGCTGTCGTTACCCAGCAATAAAAATAAAGTGTGTGTGTAGAATATCAATGTCTCACATACATACATCTTAATAATGCAGGAATGTAAGTTTATCAATAGGAAATATGTTAAAATCATGCTTGTCTGGTACAAGTATCTGGTGTTAACGACCTTTTACTGGACTTTATCAAATAAGTGACCGCTAGCAATTTATTTTGCCCATTCAGTGGCTAAATTCAACTATAAATCTGCACGTTATTGACTGCATGTGTGTGAATTAGTCAGACCTTTGTAAGCACGCCACCCTCAATTGGGACACTCTCCTTGGGATGGTATGCCATTTGTGGATTTTAATTACTTCAAGGTACGCCCTATTCGGAAGGAGCAGGAGTCCTGATGTAACTGCAAGGTTTCTACTCCAAGTAAGGAAGTGGCTTCCACCTCCAGGTTTTTGCACAAGTGGTTGTAACCCAGCGTGCTTAATGAAAAAACGGCAACGTGTGAAATCTAATGTCTTGAATGGACCGAAACCTTGGCACTTTTTCACTCTTGCATCTTTGGCCTCTACTTTTGTATAAAATCAATCACTATATTTGTGCACCAGCTTGACAATTTAGAGAACTCTTTTTGCAGCCACATGTAGTGTTCAGTGTGCGGATTCAGTATGTCTTTGATTTCTGAACTGTTGGACCCTATTGTTTCAGCACAGTAAATTGCAACTGGAAATCTACAGTACTGCCATTATGCCTGGACGATTTTAATTCAGTTTATTTATTTTTTTATTTGTTTAAAGGCCTATCTAACAGCAAGCAAGCAAGAAAAACCCATTTGGTTCTGTTACTTCATTAAATGAAGATTTTTTTTTTAATGACATTTGGCATGATCTGCTCTGGGGAGCATACTTTGTTTGAACTCTTGAACTTTGAGTTTTTTTGTAGTCTACATAGTTCACCTATATGGATATAAGATTGGTTTCCTCAGGACTGATTTACCTGTGAATTCTTTGTGATTGCAAGCCTATACTGTAGCATTTATGACTAGGTCTCTGCCTTTGGATGAGAAAGATGAGGGTTTACATTTTCATTACTTATTAATTTTTTTTATATACTTCTTGTTTTTTTAATTTTTTTATATGATATTACTTAAAGCTTACTTTTTATTATCTTCTCCAATACCACAAAACAATGATACCTGACCAAAACATTTCACAAGTTAGAATATCTTCTTCTTTGCTGATCCCTGCAGGTGGTTTCATCCAAACATCACGGGAGTGGAGGCTGAGAACCTGCTTCTCACTAGAGGGGTGGACGGGAGCTTCCTGGCCCGGCCCAGCAAGAGTAACCCCGGGGACTTCACCCTGTCTGTCAGGTGAGTGCCGCTTCTCTGTCTGAGGATATTGTGAAGGGTGGCTGCAAACAAGGTCTATCCCTGTGAGATCGGGAAGCGCAGCCTGTCGCTACCAGCCAACTTGTGTGTTGGTGGTTCACCTCTAGCAATGGATCCTTTTCAACAGGACACATGCAAGTCAATTTAGGAAAACAACTAGCTTGTGTCTGTATGTGTGTTCAGATTTAAAAGGTGTTGCAGTTGGCTTGGTAATACATGGGCGTGCACCATTTTAAAGGTCTAATATCTGCCCAACATATTCTCTAACACAGAACTCTTTCCACTGTTCAGAGACTGTCACATGTAAATAAGACTGGTTATCTATTTTCTTATGACTCCCTAAACGCTTATTGCATTGAGTTGATAAATCACCCCTGGGGAAAATGCCAGTGGGATTAATAGGTTGGCCGTTATTTAGATCCGTCGCAGTGTCCATGATTAATATAGACCCCATGATGTTTTTGCAGGCGAAATGGAGCCGTGACACACATCAAGATTCAGAACACAGGAGACTACTATGACCTGTATGGAGGAGAGAAGTTTGCCACGCTGGCTGAGCTTGTGCAGTATTACATGGAGCACCACGGGCAGCTGAAAGAGAAGAATGGTGATGTCATTGAGCTGAAATACCCGCTGAACTGCGCTGACCCAACATCGGAGAGGTGAGTTCAAACACAGTGCAGAGATCTGAAATGTGCGGTACAGTTCTGTTCCTTTTAACTTTGTTTAAAATGTGTTCAGGGTTGAAATTTTCATCTTCCATGTTCACGGGAACTGTCATCAAATGGAATGAATATGTCCAGTACATTTAGTTGGTATAGTCCCACGGAAGATAGGACTTTTGTATTCATTTATCAAAAATATTCTTTCTGACCACAAGAGGTCTCTCTTGCAGGAGTTGGTTTACTGAAACATGCTGCGTGGCATTTTAGGTTCAGACAGATTTAAGGAGATTTATTACAATGGAGAACCTAATAAAAGCAAATTGTGTATAAGAAGAGATCACTGTCTTTCATTGTTTTGGGGATGGAAGTAGTAGAATCATTTTTTAATTTCAGGCATCCTTAATACATTAAAAACAACATTTTCTATAAATCCCACATTAAATATATTATTTCCTATCCTTCACTTGGCTATATTGGTTTAGTGGAGGTACGTATGACACTTATCTCCATATATCTAGAGCATTGTTGATCCAATTGTGATGAAACAATCAGGGCATTCTTTAACTGTAGTATCATAATCTGGGGATATACAGAGATCATGCCTGTTTGTATGTCTTTAAATATATTCTGTATTTCTTGATAACTGCTATTCCAATATCAAAGTGATAAAAACAGAATTATGAGTCTTTACCACAAGAAACCGTGTGTCATAATCTGTGGAAATATGGAGGACTTTGTGTGCATGGTGGTGGACATTGGAGAATAATGTTTTATAATGAGGATTTTGTGCTGCATCTCTGTGCTTAGGTGGTTCCATGGACACTTGTCAGGACGGGAAGCAGAGAAGCTACTGACAGAGAAGGGGAAGAACGGCAGTTTCCTGGTGCGCGAGAGTCAGAGCCACCCTGGAGACTTTGTGCTGTCGGTGCGGACTGGAGACGACAAAGGGGAGAGCAGCGACGGCAAGCCCAGGGTCACTCACGTCATGATCCGCTGCCAGGTAACACAACCAGCTCCATTAGACCCTGTCAGACCTCACCAGGGTGGACCAACCCACAACTCTTGACCCAAGTATGACTCGTTAAGCTCCTTATATAACGCTTTCAATTTCACTACAGAATACAGTAGAGAGAAAAATAAGAGCCGTAACTCATGAGCTTTTTTATGTCTCAGGTTTTTTAATATTGAAGAGATTTAGTTTAATAAGTGTGTTTGCTGTTTGATTCTAAATGTGTTTCTGTGTAAATCAGGTATGGTGCCTTAAAATAAAATTAAGCAAAAATACAGTATCTTAATTTTGTGAGTTGTGTGTCAAACAGAGTTGCTTCTCTGCCTGTGTAGTGTAAGCACTGGCCACTAGCCAGCTGCTGCTGCACACCTTCCAGCACTCGGAACTCATCCAAGGACTAACAGGGTTGACATGAGTTTGTTATCTATACAAAACGACAGCCTTGTATTGAAATGAACAAGGCCGCTGCAATGTTCCAAATTCCACCAAGTCTGGAGGTTCTATTGATGGTGAACCCACAAACTCTGGGTCATGCAGTAGAAGTTGTCAGGATACAGTATTACACAGAGATATGACAGTGTTTTGTTCTGCTCAGCCGGACCTCAAGTTCGATGTGGGAGGTGGAGAGAAGTTTGACTCCTTGACAGACCTGGTGGAACATTATAAGAAGAATCCCATGGTGGAGACTCTGGGCACTGTATTGCAGCTCAAACAGGTATCCTAGGAAATACACTTGAGAGAATAGGACTTGCAGATCTGCATGCAGAGCTGTGCACACCATGGATCATTTTATATATATATATATATATATATATATATATATATATATATATATATATATATATATATATATATATATATATATATATATATATATATATATATATATATATATATATATATATATATATATATATATATATATATATATAAATATATATAATATTTATATCATATTTTAAAACACACATATTAATATATATATTATATATATATATAATATATATATATAATATATATATCTATATTATAAAATTAAACAAAGTTAAATATTTATTTAATCTATTTATTTAACCGTCCTGGATAAAGCCCTTGAAATATACATCTAATTTGCAAGGGGGTCCTGGCAAGAGGCAAGACATTATAAAATCAATGGCAAAGAGGCAAATCGTTCACACAGGACAAAAAAAAGTGATGCAAATTAATAAATAAACCATTTCAATTTACATTTACATGGTCATAGCCAGTATTTACAGGATTTGTAACCCTGGTCAGATTTAAAACAAGTATTTCTGAGTGATTTAAAAAGGTTATACAGCTGGTTTCATAGACTTTGATTTGCACTAATCTTGAACTACCTTACCATTAAATAGCATTCGCCACAGTGAAACCAGGCCAATGTGTGTTACTCCATTCCAACTTTATATACTGAAGATTTATTTATTTTATCTTTTAGAACTTCAGGGCTACCACGTTGTTTTCCATATTCGCTAGTCTGACAGTGTGGGATATCTTGTTGCACAATTCCCAGTCCTTCCTAAGTTTGATATGTCCGTATCTTCCAGCCTCTGAACACGACCCGGATTAACGCTGCTGAGATTGAGAGCAGAGTGCGGGAACTGAGCAAGCTGGCCGAGACCACCGACAAGGTCAAGCAGGGCTTCTGGGAGGAGTTTGAGGTGAGTGAGGAGGACCTTTCACTGTGTGGATCTGCTTCAGAATACATAGTGGAAACGGTGGTGATTCAGCTTTGTGCAGTTAAAAGGCTGCTAGTCACTATGAGGGCATTACCCATGAACAGTGTAGGCTATTTTGAAGAATTTGAAAAGTATTATTTAGTAATTTAGAAGACGCTTTTATCCAAAGCGAATAAAACTAGCAGAAAATAAATGGTTTCTGCTGTACCTTCATACCGAAGAATGCCTTTTTGTACTACCCCTTTTAAAATTGTTTTATTCCTTTCTAAAATGTGCCTTTGCACTTGCTTCGAAATAGGGCCCTGCTATGTTTTACTTTACAATATCTGTAACTGATTAACATTGGTTTGTTACAGACCTATGTAGGTTTATGTGATATGTTCAAATCAGTGGCTTCTGATCACTTTTATAGGCATGATGGCATTTTTCCAATATGCTTTTTTTTTTTCTCGTGTGGAGGTTCACAGGATTGTATGGCTAGCTGTCCAGCTTCAAGAGGCACAGCCTTGTATGGAACACCTTGATATTCAGCATCTATATGTAGTTTCATTCATTTTCACTTGTATAAGTGGACACAAGGGGGTGCTGTAAGATTTGATTTGCTGTGCCTGCATGCGGTTTCGACTCCCATTTCCAGTCACATTCATTCATTCTGGTGCCTTGCTGTTTTATTGTTTAAGTCTAAAAATGCTAAGACTCTCCCCATTACTCTGATTTTGCCTGAGATGGCCTTCAGGTCTGGTTGAGCTAACACGTGATGAATAACGACCTGCAGTGTGGTTTATTAATCACAAAGTGTCAAGGCAGAAGTTGACTGGAATCTGTCTACAGAATAAACGTACCCCCCCACCCCACCCCCCTTTTTGGATTATGAATGCTGTATTTGTAATACCTAATTGATTATTTTTATATATACATTATACTGCTTAAAACTGTGCCTGTAGCCCAGCAACCTTTGGATTCTAATCTTGTAATCATCAATGACAGATTATGCTGTACATACCGCTACAATACCTTTTCCAACATAACAGCAATTGTTTTAATATTGTAGAGTATTCTGTAGTATTTATATTTATTGGTATTGAAGCATTGTGTTAGTGAAATGAGTTTCTCATATGTATGCATTTACTGCTGTGTTAGATAGCTCCAGGTATTTAATGGACCTTGTATGGAAGGTTCTGGTAAGAAGTAGAGGTATTTGTATGCAGTGCTTTAGAACTTGAAAATGGCCCTGGACCCAGCTGAGGGTTTCAGAACGTCCCTTGTTCAGGTATATTATTGAAATCATCAGGCACAAGAAGTTTGAACAAAACCTGGCTGGACTTTAAGTCACAAATAACAGAAGCAACATGCTTGACCCTGGAGTCAAGGGGGGATTTTATTGGGATACACCACCACAAAAATGACAGCCAGCTAGAAAATCTCTCCGGGTTACTATACAGTCTATACTTTTTTTTTTGTTTTTCTTCTGCAGACCCTCCAGCAGCAGGAATGCAAGCTGCTCTACAGTCGCAAAGAAGGACAGCGGCCGGAGAACAAAAACAAGAACCGTTACAAAAACATCCTGCCATGTAAGGATTTCCACATTTTTGTTATCCTCCTTGGGGAAATGTCTCGGAGTTAAAGTGATGGAACATTCAGCTGCTGTAGTTGTACCAGGTTCGGTACAAGAAAGGGAAGCTCTTATGTATATAGAGAACAGTGTGACGAATTTGTATTGGCAGGTCAAGTTACAAATGAAATAACCTGCCGGCAACAATGTACTGCTGTAGCATTTTAAACTGAAGTGTGTTTTAAAACCATTACAATACGGAAGTACGTTGTTTAACTCTTTCAGTCCTGGCGGGACCTCAAGCGCCTTCCATATCTTGGCGATTTATGTTAACGTGCTGTTGGAAATCACGTTGGAACCTCACCTCACAAGAGTCTGAGGCAGTGTATAAATATATTTAAAAAATTCTGTTCTCATGTATACTCAATAAAGGAGTGCATTCTTCAGTTTAGTTAAACACTGTAACACTGGATTGGCCCTTTGAATTCCTTCACCTGGGATCTTCTTTTCTTCTGCTGTTGCTTTCCAGTTGACCATACTCGAGTGATGCTAAACGATAAAGAAATCAATGAACTGGGCTCGGACTACATCAATGCCAATATAATAATGGTAAGTACAGTAATACTTGTGCACTACTGATGATTAAAAACCGTTAGTAATAGAGATGTTTGGCCCCTGGCACAAAATAGATGTGATTCATCTAAAAAGCTTAATCATGGTGTAATGGGTACTTATCTCCTGGCAAACCTCAAAACCTACAGTGAATTACAGTTGAGTGTACCCTGCAGTTTTTGACATGGTTACTCTGTAAATGTACTTATGGTGCATCAGAAAGAGTTTTCTACTTGATTAGATACTTTTTCTTTCATGGTGGTTCTGAGAAGTGCAGCTGAAAGCATTGGAACCCCAGCAATCTTCACAGCATGGTAATCTGGATTGTAATGCATATTGTAAAAACATCTTCAGCATGCCACTGCTGAAAGAAAATTCTACTGCATTCTAATAAAACCATTCAGCTCCTAAAGCTGATCTCGTAACCTCTCTGCCTTGTCTAAATAAATGTTTTGTCTTCAGCCTGAAGTTGAGGTGAAGTGCAACAACATGAAGCCGAAGAAGAGCTACATCGCCACGCAGGGCTGCTTGCTGAACACCATCAGCGACTTCTGGAGGATGGTGTTCCAGGAGAACTCCCGAGTCATTGTCATGACAACCAAGGAAGTGGAGCGAGGGAAGGTAAATGGAGTAACTGGTTTTTATACTTGACTTGCAGTAGCTTGATATCCAAAACTTCAGTATGTCAAGCATGTCAGCCACTTACTAGCAAGACTCTCTTAACTCGAGATGACGTGTACAGTGATTGCTTCAATTCAGAATCCTAAGGTGTAGGTAGCTTCTTATATTTGTGTCTATCTGGAGAATCACTCATCAAATTCATAGCTACTTCTTGTTCATTACTATTCTGTACATACTATTGATTCTTCATCATGCTGATAGCTGTAATTTAGATTTGACTGCTGCGGTGGTAAGTGTATGTTGCTGACATTTCTTTTTGAGAGTTCTGTTTTAAGGCACTTTCATCTGAGCTCAGGAGCTGTTCTTCAGCACTCGTTACCAGGTATAGACACATGTAAGAGATCAGCAAAATTGTCTTAGTAGAAGTAAGGGCCAGGGCTATCTAGAGATCAACAACTTTGGATCAAGTTTCCTTTTGTATTGCTGGAAATACAGAGCTATGCACAAGATGGTGTTGACTTAGCATAAGTATCTGTCCCTTTTATTTTACTGATGAAAAACAACCCTCCCCCCACCACCCCATTCAGCTGCAGAAGATCCCTGGTCTACTTTAGCCCTTCAATCACTGCTGTTTTTAGTTTTTTTTTTTCTTTTGTGTCTTCAGAGTAAGTGTGTGAAGTACTGGCCGGACGTGACTGTGCTAAAGGAGTACGGAGCCATGCGCGTACGCAACGCCAGAGAAACCTCAGCACATGACTACATCCTGAGGGAGCTCAGAATGTCAAAGGTTGGCCAGGTCAGTATCGCCACTTTTCTTTAGCTTCATCTAGCTTCCTGAGAACCAAGTTTTACAAGGGATCATAGAAATGGTCTGTCTGCAGTTTAGCCTTCAATAATGAAGATCAGGAAGGTTTCGTTCCAAGACGTGTAAGGTCAAACTGTTTCTCTTAGATACCCCTTTTTATTTTTAGCAGTCTCCTAAAAAGATTTGGTTCAGAACATTTGTTTTATAGAAGGGAATCTAAATCTAAAGTGTGGCGGGACAGTGCTTGACTGGACCCATTTTCAATCAGAGCTGTGTGTTGCAGGGGCCCGATGATGAGCGGACCGTGTGGCAGTACCACTTCCGAGCCTGGCCGGATCACGGTGTGCCTGGTGACCCTGGCGGTGTGCTGGACTTCTTAGAGGAGGTCAACATGAAGCAGGAGAGCATCCTGGAGGCTGGGCCCATCGTGGTGCATTGCAGGTGAATATTGACCACACCCCTTATAACAGCTTCCAACTTATCATTAACCAACCGGCTTCCCTGACTGACTAACATTCTTAGAGTCGCGAATATTGAAGCATATGTAAACAAAACACTGCTGATTTGCTTTTTTTAAATTTAGAAAAAAAACCTGCCATAATGCTTTGTGGCCCTAAATGTTTGACATTGTGTCTTACTAGTCTTGTACCATTACAGATGAGTTTTCATTTGGTAGTTGTGGGCCATTGTTTCATTTCACATTTTTTTTTCAGGCACGTGAAATCTCTAATTTCATTGCTACACATGCAAGCCAAAAATGAATAGCAAATACTTTGATATTGCTTGACTGTACACTTGAGACTTTTTCTAAAAGCCTATTTTTTTTTTTTAAAAGTCTTTTCCTTTATCCACTGCAGCGCTGGTATTGGACGAACGGGAACATTTATTGTGATAGACATGCTTATCGACGTCATCCGAGAAAAAGGCAAGAGCTTTCAGTGTCACACCGCTGTTACAAAATCCGAATGCACCATTCCCAAACCTTCCACTACATCTGATTTTGCCATAAGCAGTCTAACAAATCGCTTTTAAAGAAGGATTCTGACTGTGGAAAAACATTTAAAATGGTATATTTTGACAGGGGTAGAATCCATAACGGCAGTGCATCACAAAACACTGCTCTTTACACATTCTTTACATTATTTCAATACTTAATGTTAACCTTGTCTTATACTGTTACCTTTTTTGCTTACTTATAATGCTCAAATTCTACTCATCTCAATGAATCTCACTGGTCACTTTTGGAAGTTGCAGCAGCTGAGTTCTGGTGTTCACTGGAATGTACCATTGTGTCCCTGCAGGGGTAGACTGTGACATAGACGTGCCCAAAAGTATCCAGATGGTGCGATCGCAGAGGTCAGGAATGGTTCAGACCGAGGCTCAGTACAGGTTTATTTACATGGCCGTACAGCACTATATAGAAACACTACAGCGCAGGATCGAAGAGGAACAGGTGAGAATCACTGAGGACTCAATACCCCTCTCAATCTAGGTAGAGGGGCCTTCTTAGGATGCCTCCTCAGAAGTAGCATTCACTGTTGGAAAAAAACATCTAGGAATTTATGATAGCCGTCTTCTTAGAATTGTTATACGCTTGATCAAAATTGCACTCCCATTGCAAACGTGATTTGGAACAGGTACACTTTTAAAATGTGTTTACTCCTTAACGATTCAATCCATTCTAGGTATTAGTGCAAGGTTAGGTAGACATGCACTGTCAATATACACTAAAGCGTACTGTAAAAATGTGAATGTATTACTAATTGCACAGATCAGAAGAAGCTGTTTAAAGGCGTTCTGAAGACATTTAAAGTCCAGAAGTATACAGGGAAGAGCCCTGTGAAGATGCATGCAGTCTGTCTATTTCCCCATTGTTTGTTGTAGATGTAATGACTTTTATTATCTCATACAGGGGTTCAGTTGATCACAGACATTGATGCCTCAGCCCCCGTCAGTGGGAAATGAATGAAAAAATAGGACTGTTAAGGGAAAAAACATGAAACCATTTGTATTTTTACTTTGTGAAAATGTTTGTTTGGCAGGATAACCTTTCAAAGTAAGTCTTTGTGCAGTGGTGGGGGGATTCCGTACTAACCTCATTTTAGTTCAGACCAATTCAGTTCAGGTGTTTTCTTTTGATTCTGTGAATCTTTTATCTTATTTATAAAAGTGGTGACTGCCACAGGGTATATTGAGAAGACGTATATTGCTCGCTACATGACTAGCCTGTTTTTATTCTCTTTTTACAGAAGAGTAAAATAAAAGGAAGAGAATATACCAACATTAAGTATTCGTTGACTGACCTGTCGGGGGGTGACCAGAGCCCCCTGCCCCCCTGCACCCCCACCCCTGTCTATGCGGAGTGAGTATCAAACCCTGAACCACAGATATGCTGCTTGTTTCTGTTTCAAAGCCTTAATAGTGACCAGCAGGTTATAAATGAAATCTGCAGATGATTTAAGAGTAAGTCTGTTCAAATGATATTTTCTTAGTTTGGTTTATTGTTCCCTTGTATTTATACAATGCAGTCATTCAGAGTGGTTCTTGCATCTGAGCAAATAATGCAATGTTTTCTCCTTTACTTTGATATCTGTATAAATATACTAATATGACATTTGGATTAATCTAGAATATGTTACAAATAAACCACAGTATTTCAGTACTCGGGAGCACTCGGTATTAGGGTAGGAGTCAATTCCTTCAAAGGAATTGGAATTGATATTTGAGACATTAGTAATTGTGATTGTTCAGTTGCTTTCATTTGAAGCCAGTGAAATTGACTAAAAAACAGTGACTTCAATTGAAGCAATGTGTTGCCACTGTGAGCAGCTCATTTTAACAGAATACTGTCATTTGCAGTTTTGATCAGTGGTAAGTTTTGAATTGATGTAAAAGGGAATTGGAAATTAATTTTAAAAAGGAATTGGAAATAGAATAAGAATTGAAAAACAGAAATTGCCCTCAACCTTGCTTGCAAAATCATGGAAAGGTAAAGAGAGAGCAGAAAAATGACTTTTGAAACTTCTTTCTCTAAAACAAAATATTGCCATTGCAATACTGAACCACAGGATATCACTGTGTGCTATGCAGAAAAAGAGTCAAATACACCTCAATTACAGTCCAGGGAATAGAACGTAGCAGCAGGTGTGCTGTGCAGAAGATTAAGATGTATATAAAAAAAGAAATGGGAGTTGGTTTCAGCAGTAGTTGTCCTAGAGGATTATCCTAAGATACAAATCTAAGTGTCAAGCAGCCATTTTGTTAAATCTAACACTACTACTGAACATCTCTGCTTCAATGAAGATTCAGTTTTTCCTTCAGAACTACCATCTGTGTCTACCTAAACAACAGGTGGAATCTGTAATGGAAGCTGGTCTCTTTGCAGAAGCGGAGAATTGAAACCTCATGTCTTACTGTTTTCCACCACTAGATGTAGCTGTATCCCCCTGTTTCAAAACACAGACTGTGGAACACTTAGTCAAAATGTTTCTCATTGAATTGAATTTAGCACAATGGAGTGTTTTATATGTATGAACGTGATCCAATCTGGTACACAGAGTTGGTCTTGCCACCCTAACCATGCTGTTTACATGCATTTACAGTGTGAGAGATGATAGTTCCAGAGTCTACGAGAATGTGGGTTTGATGCAGCAGCAAAAAAGCTTCAGATGAGGTCAACCCAGCTTGAGTTTCAAGTTGAATGAGAAGGTAACAGCAATAATAAAATGTAGCTTTAGCCTCTTAATGACCAGTGTGTTCCTTTAACAAGTTGACAAATTTAGTTCAGCCTGCATCACAATATGGGATTGATCAAAAGCCACTTCTGGAACATGCTTTTGTATTTGTAATGCATTCTTTCTGCAGTCTGTGCGGGGTCTTTGTAATTTATAGATTTACTTTATAGATTTTTTTAAAAGCAAGAATCGTTCTAAATCCGTTTATTCAGTATGCTGAAGTTGATCAATATTTTTTTTGTATTATTAGACATATTCCCTTAGGTGGCATGCATTTTAGCATTTTGAATGTCCAAAAAGTCCTTTTGTAAGCCATTTCGAAGAATTTAAATCCTATGACTCTGTTTACTGTTTTTGTTTTATAGATTATTTTAGATCGCTGTAAACCTGCTCCAGAATGCCTGTGAACCAGTTATTGAAAATGAAGAGTGAATACCGATGGTGTAAAGCCTTTCATTGGCCTATCTAGTTTGTTTTTACCTTGATGTGAAAACCACTGTGTTGTACATGGAGCCTGGTCCTTCAAATCCATAGTGTCCTACATGGAGTCTGGTCCTTCAAATCCATAGTGTCCTACATGGAGTCTGGTCCTTCAAATCCATAGTGTCCTACATGGAGTCTGGTCCTTCAAATCCATAGTGTCCTACATGGACCATGAGCCTTCAAATCCATAGTGTCCTACGTGGAGCCTGGTCCTTCAAATCCTAGTGTCCTACATGGAGCCTGGTCCTTCAAATCTATTCTGTTCTTTTTTGGGTTTTTTAAAACATTTTTTCTGAAATTTTTGCCATTTGAACTTCAGCACTTGAAAGGGTTGTGACTGAAATACTGTATACTTATTAAATTTATAGCCATTATATATATTTGATTTAATAATTGTTGACTTAAACTAGCCAACCAGCATCGTCTCTATAAAAGCTGTTTTTGAAAGTATTTAACATTTCTTGTACAATACTGAAAAACAAGTTTACCAATATAGGCAAAAACAGTTGATGGGCAGTGAATTGTATGCTTTTTTGTGTTTCACTTTTTCATTTCTTTCTTTTTAAACCTTTACAATCATTTTTTAAAACTAGACTGGATGCTTTGTATAAAAAGGGATCGAGTCAATATTAGACTAAAGCACCAGCAGTCTGCACGTTCATTGCGCTAAACTCAGTGCTGGGAGAACTGTTGCTTGCAGTGTCCTGATTGTGAGTACTTTGGGTATCATATAGAAGTCAGGATTCGGAAAGGGAATGTTTGTGTTGAACTCATGCATCCGTACCTGCCAGCTTTATTTGTTAAATTGTCGCAGAGCAGCTAGCGGTGTAGAGACTCGACCACGTAGTCAAAATGAATTGCCTGGTTATTCTCTGACAGCATTTTTAAGCCATCGTTTAAGTTGGGAGCATTCTTTTGACTGAGCTTGCTTTGTAAATTGGGAACTTGATTTGGACAAAATGCGTGTTTTTAATTGGGAAAACAGTTGTCCAGCCTTGGAAGAATGATGTATATAGAATAATTATTGAACAAGTTCTAAGTAAAAGGGACCTAATATCTCCTGTCTCTGAATTAAAAGGCAGCGACTGAAGGATTTGACTGTATTTTACATATTGCTGTACGGTGCAGTGTTTCAAATTCAGTCTGGTTTCAGTTCAGTCGCTCTGTGTCATAGTTTTGTTTAATCTTTAAAACAGCCTGCTGCTGCAAGACTTTCTTTCAAAAATTGGGTACAGATGTTCACCTTTACCAAGCCAGTGTTTCTACAGTACTACAGGCATTTTTAAAAAATATTTGTAGTGTGATGCTTGTTTTCAGGAAAGTGGTAGCAGTAGCTACAGCTTCTAGTTCCTCTTTTTATCCATATTTATCTGAAACTGTAAATAGTAAATCTATTCTGTGATAGAAATACTTCTGTTATCCTTGGGAGATACCTGAGTGCTTCACTGTTTTTATTTATTTTTATGGCTAATGATCACTTGAAGCACTGGTAGTGGGTTTATTATACAGTTGAAATTGATAATGGTGTGTGGCAGAGCTGTGCAGTGTTGAAGCTTTTTAATATACTTAGTAGCCTGCTAGTAAAGGGGTACTGCACAGTGCTGTTTGGTTTGTTTTTAAAGGGTTTTTTGTGCGAGACCAAAAGTTTGAAAGAAAGAATTAGATCATGAGACAAATTGTACTTCAATTATTAAGCAGATAAGTGGCTGTGCCAAGTGAATTTGAGTGTGCCACACATCGTGTAGAGCAGGGTTAAACAGTGATGGATAGTGCCACACATCGTGTAGAGCAGGGTTAAGCAGTGATGGACAGTGATGGATAGTGCCACACCATGTGGAGCAGGGTTAAACAGTGATGGATAGTGCCATTTGTGTTCACACCAAACTTAATCAGAAACATACCTGGTATGTGTTGCCTGTTTTACAGGCTAAAAGATCCTGGTGGCCATTTCTTCCCATGAGCCTTACCCTTTTAGTCCCTCTCTGTGACATTATTTAATTGCTTTTGAGACTAATTTCCCTAGCCAACGAAGTTACTGAATTCACAATTGTTATAAAAATGATTGGTCACTGCCCTCTTGACCACTAAGACCATTTAGATTTGACATACATTATTTTTTAGCATCGATGTTGCCTGATGAGATAATGGCAACTTTTCAATAAAAAATAGAAAAGATTCTGTCCAATATGAGCTTAAACTTATTCATCATTGGTGGCCAAATGTGCTGCTAATATGCAAGGAGAAACGCACATAGACATAAAAAGCATGAGAGAAATACACTAAATGAAAATTCCTACTTCAAGGAAAAACAATACAAAATAAATAACCAAGGTGTATTATCTATATTTATGCACTAAACTACTGACAGTCCATGTTAATAATATTTCATCCCATAACTGGCAGCAATAAAAAGACTGTAGTGTGGTGAGTCTGTACCAGACTTCGGCTCTCTGTCTATTCCTGTTTACTGCATAGGGTTACGTGTTTCTGAGAACATAAAATTAGTATATGACTGTGCCACACATTGTTTTTTTAACCCCTCAGAAGTATAGTATATTACTGTATTACATGTTACTAATTAACCCCAAAGGTTTTTGCCTTTGCCCTATTGCTACCATACAGTAGGTAGCGATAGGATTTGTCCACTGAAACACAGAGGCCAACACACTTTGCAGCAGTAATGGGTATTTCTGGGGAAATGTTAATTACTTTATTACAGGCAATCGAAAGAGTAGCACAACTAAAGTATATTGCCCTGACTGGTGAAATCCGTGCAGCAGTAGCCCATCAAATGCATGGTGATGATTTCATCAGTGTATTAAACAAAACAAAAAAGAGTCATAATTTGTTTTGTTTTTCTTTGTATTATATACCGTATCTATATATATATATATATATATATATATATATATATATATATATATATATATATATAATATAAACTTTTTTTTGTTTTGTTTTTTGATTTCCTGCAAGGAAAAGATGCCTCTGTAGCTATTTTGCTCCACAGTGGTTGCATAGGTCTTACAACACTGGTGTCAGCACATTTCAGAATATCGCTTTCATAACCTCTTTGTGCAGGACTGCAGATTTCAGTTAGTTTGTGACATGACGATCATGGATAGGATATCCCCAATAGTCATCAAGTGAACAGACTACTTATTATTGTCGACATGGCAATTCATGCATGTCAGTGCAGCGCTAGTTTAAAGAAGCCCTGGCTGTGACTGCCAGTGCGTGAAAGTAATGATTGGGGGAGATTCAGGATATACGAGCTGGGAGGGTTTTGTGCACAGGTGATCATTTTAAAAGTTTCCAGCTAATTGCTCCCAAAAGAAACGCGCAGACCTCCAGTCTTGTCAGATTTTGTGACAGGCAGACTTTGTGTGAACCATCAAGGGAGAGGCATTCTGCTTTTTTACACCTCCTCTGTTTAATGCTTTTCTGAGATGCCTATTTTTGCATTAGTCTTATTGTGGTACTGGCTGTCAGTTTGTCATTGTTGGTTATTTTATTTATTTTACTAGTGAGCCCCCAATAATATTGTGGATTGTAATATGCCTCCCATTGTTCCTCTATTGACAAGTACACCAGTAACCGTTAGTGGAATTGTTTAGATAGCTAATCTATATGTTTTGTGTTTAAGTAATTTTTCATAAATATTGGTGGTTCATTTCACATGTTATCTTGTTTTTGGGACATGTATTTAAAGAAGGGATATTGTAGGGATATTTCCACTCTCTTGGAATTGTGCACCCTCCTGCAAAACCACTCTTTAACTTAGCTTTAACATAACATTCAGTATCCCTGCCTTCAGGATGTCTGTTGAGCTTTGTTGTGACTAATTTGAAAGTATGTTACTAGAGAAGCTGTTAGGGTCACAGTTAATATTTTAAGGAAGGGATCTAATGGCTTTGCAAGAAAAAGCTACAAAAGGGCTTTTCTCTGCAGAATCTGTGCCTCGACGGACATCACCCCTCACGATGCAAGAACAGAATCCACAGCTGTGCAGTTGCCACCCTGAAATTGACATTTTAAAGCCAAGTTGCCCGTATTAAAGGGATACTTCTTTTTATTTTTGTCTCCATATTTAGATTTCTTACCTGTTTGGTACTACATGTGTTCTATATAATACTCTTATTGTTGTTTATGCTTGGATCATATGATATTAAACAGGTAGGAAATTATGTATTAGGAAAATGCTAATTATTATGGTGAGTATATTAATAAAATAAAGATAAAACACTGATTTTAATCTTTGATTACCTGATGCTACCTTGGTTAATGTAGTCCAAGATTAGAGCTGATTGGACATCTTTGAAACCAGCAGTATCCATTTAAGCAGGCAATGTTGTAACTCTTACAGGTGTTGTATACAGGGCCACGAATCTTGTTTTCCTCCATCTGCCAAATTGAGTTTCTGTGCATTGAGTGTGTTTTCCACAGCAGTGCAGTGCAATCCCAGCTGTCGCTCTTGTGGAGGCAGTGACACCGCAAGTCTGCATCTCATGAGGGATAGCAGTTAGTATTCCATTGCTCACATACATTTAAAGAGGCAGTCCTTTTTTTGTTTATTTCTTCAGCTTTATTCAACCAGCACTTTCTTGTTAACAAGCCCTTCAGCCAATAATCGACACCTGACATTAAATGTGAATTTTATCGCCCTGGATGTCTTTATAAATAAAAAAAGATCAAAAATGCAATGCAAACTGACTATATATTTTTTAATTCTTATATCTTGCGTAAGAAAACCATACTACATAAAGGACAGCATACTGTCTTTAAATAAATGTATATAACCAGGTCATTACTTTTTCACTAGGATTTTTAATAATACATTTTTGTTGTAAGTCCTTGGGTTAAAGTAAGCCATATAGAGCAGTAGCAATTTCAGGTTTATTTGTGTCCTCAAAGCGAATTGTTGCTGATCACCATATGCCATCCTTTTTACCTGAGATAAGAAATGAATTACAATTGAGTTCTGTAGTGTTTTTGTCCTTCTGCATCATGTAGTATACTTACACTAGATTAAACATGTACAAGGTTTTAATGTACAGAAACATTAGTGAATGTTGATCCTTTGTTTTCTATATTTATACTGTTAGGTGGGTATTAGCTCAATTGCTTTGCTAGATGCACTGTGATTCTTATTGATTCACATTATCAGAGTAAAAAAAAAAACTGTGTTTGTAATGTATCAACACTAAACATAGGAATAAAATTTTATACAAAACGATGTGTTTGGAGGTCAAGTTATTTAATGCACATAAGCACTGACAATGTGGTACGTGATGCACACATCTCTCTTTGAACCAGTGTGTTTTGGATATTCTCCTTAAGGAATTGGTAGATTTTTTTTTTTTTTTGGTGGCTTCTTTAGGCATGCAAGAAGCCACGACAGGGATGTGATTTTTACGAAATATACTACCTCCGGTGTGTTATTGCGTTTATGAAATGGCTACCGGGTAAAATATGGAAATTATGTCACCGGAGTGATTGTGGGAGAGTTTTTACATGGGCTCTAACAAATCAGAGTGCTGTGTTTGACCAAGCCGTTTTATACATCGGAATTGATTACAGAATATTTATTTTAATTCCGGGTGCTTTAGCGCTTGATGTTGGGGCTTGCAGTTGATTCTGTATATTGTGTTATTGCGATTGGTTTTGAATCTCTACTCTGTGCATTTAAGGAATATTCAGGGATGTGCATATTAAATATTAAATCCACTAAGCCTGGGATTCCTGAAGTCTAATGCAAAAGAGGTATCGGGTTCAGGTCAGCCAGCTGATGGTAAAATACAAATATCCGACAGAACTGTCTGTTCTGGGAAAGGGCGTCAAAATTCCCTGTATCTTCCCTATACAGTGTCAATATGGTGTGGGATCACCACAGACACTAACACATGATGCATCATGGCAGTGAGTGTGTGGACTGGTGGTGGACAGTACATGCTTGGGTTGATTCAGTGGGCATTGCTTCAATAATATCACTGACTGCACTCCATTCCCGGTTTGCCTTCTGACCCTCCTGTTGCTGCACACTTCTGTCTCGATAAAAGTCCCTTTCAACCAGTTTGCTCAGTTTTAGCAATGATGGCAGCAGTCCCAAAGGGACTCTTACTTGCTGTTCACTTTCAACACTCCGATGGCAGGCTGGAGATTGTTCCTCAGATAGTGTGGATGTTGGACAGTAAAATAAATTACTTCCAGTTGATTAATTACCTGGGAGATGTAGTTAAAACTGCACTGCCTTGAGAAGTCTCCTATGGTATAATCAAAAAATCCTTTAAAGCAGAAAACTTCTAGTTTTCCATCTAAATATTTTACATTAGCATTCTCCATATTCTACAAATGTGTGGGGAACAACACCTACATTTTCAGACATCATACCTGCATATACTAATGATGACCATTTTATCTTTACGATATAGAATCCTTTTCTGTCTTTTCTTACGCTCGGCATAATATGAATGGTTACTGTTTTTAATCCACTACATACAGTTCAGATTTTAGCCCTGTCAGCATTCGTATGCTACTCAATGAAATGCACTGTGCCGTTTAATACATTTTGCGCCGTGTACACCAGATAAGCATGATTTCATTCGTTCTTTCTTGGCACTGAGCTCGAATCCCCTGTCTTAAGCCACCAGTGACCGGTCCATCGTAGACCATGCTATCCTGTGCGTTGCCATGGGAACAAGCAACTGTGGTGATGTGCTGCCAGTGTCCAACAGACTGTGTGTAAAAGGGAGGGTGTAATCGGGTAGTTCAATTTATACAATTTTATCAGGACATGTCTACCCGACTACATTTGGCATCTCCCTGAATTACAAATTAGGCTGATCATGTGATCCTTACAGCACTATAAAGCTGCGGGAGCAGCACAATTGCAAACAGTCTACCAGAAATGGAGAAATCCGAAGATCACTCGAGAGAGGTGTTTCAAAAAGGCATGATAGAGGGTGTGTGCGCGTTGAGCAGGTGCCACAGGAGCAAGGACAGTCATGTTGGTAAACTTCTACAAGGATCATCAGAGTCAATCTGCAAAACAATGGGAAAGTGCTCACCAAGACAGGAACCAAACACTGAACCTCACCCCACCACTCCACTAGCATGACCATCATGGCAATGCAACCACAACTGACAACAAACTTCCCAAAGTGTAAAACTAATACTCCCTTAAAGAATACATGCTAGTACACATCAAAATAACATTGATTTTCATACATTTTTAACACCGACAACTTTACATACTTTTGCAGCTTTCAGATAGCCACACAATACAATAAAAAGGTGCTTCCTGGCATTTAGTCCTTTCCAGTGCTGTAGGTCACATTCACCTCAATGATAAATCTGTAATCAAAACTGTATATCTTGTTTTGTCTTAAAGGTACAAACAGCTAACTATTTAGATTAAAAATCGATTTTCTGAAAATTGTACACAATAACTTTGTTTGTAGACCAGTGGTACTGAACTCCAGCCCTGAGATCTAATCCAGTCCAGGTTTTTACTCAGAGCAGGTTCTAATATAGTTCATTGAAGCTATTAAGAGGCAATTAGCTCATGCACGACCTGCTTGGCATAAAGAGAGGACTGGAATTAATCTCGAGGGCCAGAGTACCACTGGAGTAGACTCTCACTAATCCTAACCCCGCTAGTCCGAATTGATTTATAATCCAAACCATGCTATTTAAAATGTATGCGGAAAGCAGCTGTATTAGACAGACGTCAATATCAGAGTTTTACGATAGTTGTGTAAAACATGTATAGTTGTCTATGGTTATTACAACGTTCTGATGAAATACAAGCACAAAAAAAAAAGAGAAAACCAAGATTAGACATGTACAGGTACAGAAAACAATCAGTACTCTGAACAAATCCCTAATCTGAGCAAGAACTTTATTAAAATGTAAGAACTGTGTTTTACTACACTTTGCTTAAATGTTTCCCCTTGGAACACATTAAAAATGCTAAGTTTGTAACCCCAACAAAAACAGAAACGCCACCGCTCAACAATTACTTCCATAAATTTCACGGAACGCCCTGATAGATACACCGCACACTGAAAGAGAACACAGCGTCAGTAGACTTATCTAGTAATGGATCAGCAACAGATTGAATGTAAGCAAACTGCCCACCATTAGTCTCATTGCTGACAATCCTCGCGCAGTTGGTGCTCAAGCGAAGCGACTCACGCAGCAGGCACATCGCAATATGTTAGTGCATCAAGACCACCTAAACACAAACCTCTTTATTCAGTAAGGCATACTCCCATTCCACCCGAGATCAATCCTAACACTTCCAGCCCTGTCTAAATGCAATCCCACTCTCCCAGTGCACACTCCGTGTTATGTAGGTGATGCCATTCATTCGTATCAAAGTGGGGTCCTGCATGCGTTTTATATCTAAAAATAACTATTTGTACTTGCCTACAGAGCAAGTAAATTCAAATGTCATTAAAAAAAAAACAAAAACAAAAAAAAAACATTCCGTTACTATTTTATGAGGTTTGCAATTCTGAGTGGTTCTGGTCTCTGTTGCGCTCGTCTTCCTGTCCCTCCTTCCAAGTTCCCAAGGAGCACTTTTCACCTATTTAGCCCAATTAATTCTGGGAAATAAATATTTAAAAAGCGTTAAGGAATTCAGGTTGATGAATTCCAGGTAATTTGTTAGTATTTTTAATTCATGCAGGTAAGTAAATTATTTGAATGGAGAAAGACACAGTTTGTTCATGCTTAATGGGGGTATGAGAAGCAGAAACTTGTGAGAATTGAAACCCCCACTGTGAATATTTGTTAAGTCCCACGTTTTTGATTGCATTCAAAATAAGAGTTAGAACAGGTTGTTGCTATAACCTGTTATACCTCTTCTTACCTTTAAAATACCTTTACTGCACATCAGATGTCACAGTCCTTCCATAAATAACCAGACGCACTAATAAATAACACCAGATTTTAAAATGGTAAATTGACTGGAGTCATTTACTATACATATATATATATATATATATATATATATATATATATATATATATATATATATATATATATAGTGCAATAATCGATTATTTGATTTTATAGAAAAGGCTTGCGTTCCAGCGATAGATGCAGTTGGTGGAAGTGACGGGGGAGGGTTTCCAGCCCCGAGTTTCACGGGTCTGTCATTCACACAACGCCTGTCCTGCAGGGCTCGTTCGTGGGCAGAAGACACGGTGCTTGTACACATCATTTGCCGTTTCTCACACTCAACAAACAGATCATCTGCAAGACAGCTGCTGCATGCGCAGTGGACGGCCGCCTTATCCGCTGACTCCTGAACTTTGCAAAATTAGAATATTTTAGCACATTGACCAATCGAATCCCGACACCTGCACGTAGACAGGTAAGTGGATTATTAAAAAAAAAGTCGAAACATTAAAAAATGCACTGCAGACAACCGGTTTATCAATCCAAAGATTGATAAAGAAACGCAGTAGCTGCAGTTTGTAACAGCTGTATAATATAAACGGTGTTAACAACTTCATATAGTCACAGCAGGGTGAGAATGAGCCAAGAGAGGAAAAACACACAAAGGAAGAATGCTCGCGTGAAACTGTCGGTAGAATGCTGGAATCGGTTTTGAAATAAATGTCTTTTGTAATCTGTTTTGTGGCTGTTTACATCGGTAAAAAAAAAAAAAACAAACAAAAACAAAAAACAAACACAAATTATTATGAGCCATCACGATCTCATATAACGAGCAGCGACAACAACAACAAAAAAGTTTATACCTCTCTTAAATTGATTGTGTTATTGGGTTACAATTTTATTTTCCATGTCAGCGAACCCTTTTCCCTTAATCAATTACACTGACACGATTTTCTTGGGCGTGTGGCTCTGTAGCCTCCACATTGACGGGAATGTGATGGTAGGCTGCCCATATATCGCAATATATATCGCAATGCATCCTTTCTAATTGCATTGAGGTGGCGTATGAGCAATACGTCTGTATATTACAGTACTAGTTGCGGATTCAGCATCACCGTATGCATTATTTACAAACGTTGTTGCAATGCATCTAACACAACTTAATTGTTTGTTTGCACGTTATGCAAATGAAAGCATTTCAATTTCTGGCAGTCAAAATGGCTTATTGTGTCTTTACAAAAAAAGCTAAACCGGTGATTTGAATGAGTTGATTTATCCGATGGTTGACAGTGTTTTGTAACTCATAAACCATGAAAGAAAATAGGCTGTTTATTTTACGTTATAGAACTGTATCTTTTTGGGAACCGCAATATTGTTTTTAAGATTCGCCCTGAAATAATAATAATAATAACAATAATAATAATAATAATAATAATAATAATAATAATAATAATAATTATTATTATTTTACATTGGGGACATGCATTATTAGCTAATTCCCTTTTTTGAGTCAAGTTTTAATTTTAATTTTAGGGAGTCACTAAAATAAGCTGCATAATTCCCATATAGCAACAAGAAAGGCTAGTTTTACTCGCAAAACAGTCTTTTGGCGTGTGCCTGGGTACAGTACAGCAGACACCACAGCGCAGGCGCACGACGCAAGTCTGAAACGATATAGGTGAGCTCAATTTAAATCCCCGTAATTGGCTATACAGCCAAGAAGCGAATACTTAATTTGTACTAAGAAAATATACAGTACGATATATTGCATCATTTTTAATTGATGAAATATTACAGAACATTTTAAACAGTAGAGTAGATAAACAGTAGAGTAGGCGAGGTCCGTAATATACCAACACACTAGAATGCAAATGCAATGAGCTCCTGTTGAAATGAGCCTGACCGCTGTTCTTCGAACTTGACGCATCTTGAAGACGTTGTATTGTGTTAAAGCCGGTAAGTACCATAATGTTCAATTTTACACCACAATATATAATCAATCAGTGTCTGTTTATTAAACTATTTTGTATTTTAGCCTCCTGAGCACTCTAATTTCTCAGTAGACCTGGTTGACAAACCGGTTTGTTTGCCTACCCCTTAAGGATAGTGCTTCTTTCTAGGCTGTTTTTGCATACTGCTACACTCTGTTACTGCTGTATTCAGATATGAGGGTAAAGATCTCAATTTGTTAATTGGATCTACCTGAACTTTGCCACTGATTACAGAAAGCTCAGGTGAGATGAAGTTCGCTCACAGTAAAACCCTGAATGGCTCAAAGTGTTGTGCAAATGTGATACACTTGTGTTTTTTATGTCAGTTAAAGCATTTCCAATAACTGAAATTGAATCTGAATGTGTTTCACACCTCAGTGCATTGTAGTGTAATCAGTAATGAATATGATTATCAGCAAGGGTGCTGGAACTAGTGGTGCTGGGGGTGCAGTAGCACCCCCTGGCTTTGCAAGGCTTCCACCATATACAGGGATTACAGTTTTGTTAAATGGCTTTCAGCACCCCCACTTAAATGTGTTCCTCAGCCACTGATTATCAGTGGCAGTAAATGGCAAGTTGACTGGCCCACTAGATTTACAATAGTTTAATATGACACATTAAAAGATGTAAACACTTTAAAACCAACCAAGCAAAGAATCAGAGCCTGTAAAACAAAAACCAAAGAAAGATGAATATAAAAAATAAAACCAAAACTTAAATAATACAACAAAACCTCAGTTTCTGGTAATATCCTTTTGCTGTTTCAATTTCTAGTGTTTTAGTCTGACAGAACTAAACTGGCTCTATAGGAAATTGCCTGCAGAGTTAGTTACAGTGCAGGCCTGGGGTCAGAATTGCCCTCAAATGGCTCATCTTCGAAAGGCTGCCTGGCAGATTGAAGCTATCTCAGCCAGATCAATCACACGTCAGGTCTGAGAAAGGCCAGGAGATCTGTGTTATTGTCTGTGAAGTCTCTACGGCCGTCCAAACAGAATTGCTTTGAAAACGGATTGAAATGAATGTGGGCATCTGAAAATGCCTGTCTGTCTGTCGGTCTGTAGATACTGGGGATACATGAGAATCTACTTTGGGGTACTGGCGGGTAATATGTATGTTAATGTACCATTTGTGGCTACCATGTGTGTCTAAGGAATACCCTAATATGTACCAGAAATCTTGAATTCTGAGTTAATTCGGTTTTTCAGCCGACTCTTTCTTGAAGCAGGCTGCCATATGTGTATTATTCGATGAAATCGGCTTTATTGAAATCCGTTGCCAAGTGAGACTGAGCAGAACTGTAATCACAACAGAGAGAGACGGCTCACACTAGCTCTGCTGCAAAACTAGCTCCTCGCCCCGGAAACAGCCCATTCAAAATGAACAGCCACAGGATTCAAATGCAGGCTTTGAAGACATTGCAATGACTTGCACACAAAAGGGTTGTCTTCACTGTTGAGTGTTTGATAGTTCTGACTTGTGATTACTGCCTAATACAAGTTCTGCATGCAGTGTGAAATCCACAGCAAAACAAGTGCCAGGACACCATCAGAATCTGCGACCTGTATGGAAATCTGGAAGCTTCTCTTTACAGCAGACCTGTTGTAGCCCTGCACCATTTCCATTGTAGCTGTTTTACTTGAGTACATAAAGAAAGCTATTATGAGGCATACGCCTCTTGTGCTGTAGAAAAGTGTTCCAGGGTGGGTCTCGTGTGTATTGTAGAGAGTTGCAGCCCCACATTGTGAGAATGTGTCTGAAGCTGGTACAAATTACCATTTCATATGACTTTTGATTACATTTTTTCCCATGAGGGTGATGACTTTAATATCATGTTAGTGTCATTTTAAAGCATGTTTTAAAGCATGGCTTTCTAACCACGGCAATAATGAGAAACAACAGCATTTGGCCTAAGCCATTACTTATTACAGTTTACAGCAGTGTTCTGAATCTTGGCTGCAGACAACCTGCTTTTAACTTTGGCTTTTGAGCTGAGAATTGAAAATGTCCTCAGTGGACACATTTTGATTAGAAAAACTTTCTGACAACAAAAAACACAAAGCATCTTTGTCATTAAAATGACACATGTCTGACTTATTTGGGAGGAACCTATTTGTTTTAATCAATCAGGATGTTGTGAGGTCAGATTATGTAAACAGAAAAAAGGATATTTGTCTCATGCGCTCTAATCATCATTATGCTTCTTTTACAAGTTTACGTATGAGGCTAAGCATGTCTGATACAAGTTTGGTGAAGATTGGTGAAAAATCAGTTTATTGTGTTTACCAGTGTAGGGTGATGGACAGACAGACTGATGGACATGATCATCATATAAGGGTCCCCGTTTTTTGGAATGTGGACCCTAAAATGACACACTGTGGAAGTTCAGGAATGTAACAAGGCCGTTTCAGTTTGGCAATTTTGCTTGTGATTGTCTAGAACATTCTAGGTCCTTGCCTGTTCTGCCATATGTAAACAGAACCTGCTAGCCAGGCGTTGAAGTCAGTTGTAGGCTCCAAGAAACGTTCTGAAGAAATTGATAGCAATGGCAGAGTGCTTTCTGAGTGAGGAGGCTGAAAGAGGACATTGCTGACATGACGAGATAGATGGGCTGTCAGTTACACTTTGGCTAATAACCAGGCATGAGTTACACAGAGGAGACTGGAGAAAGGAAACTCACAGAGCCCTGCAACCCCCTTCCTTGAATCATCCTCGCTTTGGTGTGCGCTGTGGGATGGCTTGCCATGCCCATGACTTAAACAGCCATGCAGCCGCCAGAACTTCCCCTGCCCAGCTTAACTGCTGCCTGAAATTTTTGACAACCAGTTGGCTATTTAAAGAGCCAGAAAAAAACATAAGCACAACAAAATGTCATCAAGTCAAATTGAAAATAAGCACTCAAATTGGAGTAAGCTGTCTTCCTCTTCACCAAGCCAGTAAATCCTGTTTCACAGTCCGTTATTGCTTTGGCCCCGTCAGCTGTCCTTGCCTGCAATGTTTTTGGTTTAATGAGTAAAATCTGCTTTTTTCCCCCTGGTTGCTTCACAACGAGTGCTGACCAATGCTTTGAAATCTATTGCTTCTTATTGACTTCATTATCATTTATTTTACATTAATTTAACATTTGCAAATATTTCATTCTTTAAATAAACCAGTAGTTCCTGGTATATTTACTGTAGGTCACAGATCGACATTTTTGCAGCTACACCATTGAAGTGACTTGGAACAACAGCACATTAATTAATAAGGTGGCAGGAAGTTGCAGCAAGATACATCTATATAACTAGGCTTGCTACTTTTCCATTGTAATTGGTAAAGCTCGTTAAACGTCAAATCACCCAAAAATATGAGTTCGACTGAAATAAATTTATATAGGATAAACGTCAGTAAAACCACCTGCTATTTTTTTTCTTGCCAAAAATAATAATTTAAGAAATCATCTCTAGTCTGTGTTTTAATACTTGCTGTCTGTCCCGTCTCCGTTCCGCTCTGAATGGCTAGGGGTCGCTGTCAGTCAACTCAGTGGTTCCTCAATAGGCTACTGTAGTTTCACTGTCAGTCATTTCATCCTGTTCTGACAGATCTCGTTGGCTGAAGCTGCGCTAGAATGCTCTTATTCATTTAAGTGACTGTCAATCATCAAGACGGACTGACATGACATCAAGACGGACAACACTTTCATTTGCCAGCTACAGTGTCTGTCATTCAAAGCGCCTACTTTGAAATTAGTGCCTCAGGTGAGCTGTGCTTGAGCAGGAGAGGGGTGGAGCTCAGACTATTAACTGTGAGTTAGTTCTGTTCAACAATCTAATGTTTTGTTCTGTGCATATTATTTTTACTTGCAAATGTATGCTATAAAAGTCTGTGTAATACAGTTTGTGTGTTGCGCCGTCTACGGGTTATTTGAGATTTTTTAAACCATTCCTTTAAAATGGATACTTCTATTGCCATATTGCAGAGCTCAATCTACTGGAGTGTTGCATTCATGTACCTGTGGGTTTGACCCCACATGTTTTTCCATACTTAGTTTCACATTGAGTGAATTCTGCCTGAGAACCTACTGTATGAGTGGCAGCTTAAGTATCTCCTGCACTCCTGTCAACAAGTCAATACCGAAAGTGCTTCACTTTATTCATTACCAATGAAGTTATTTAAATAACTAAAGGGAATTAGCTACCAAATAACACAGCAGCACACACTAGCTACAGGATTAGAAGCCCTCTATTTCCATAGGACCCTCGCCATATTTCCATTTGCAAACCAGGGCTGGGAATGCAGACTCACATCCTCTATGTACCTGAACATTGCTGCTGAGCAAGCCCACCCAACAATGCTGAATGTCTACCTTGCTAGTAATGCAGCCAAACACTGTGCCAGTATTGTCTGTGATTGGGTTGAGGTGCTTGAGCCAGATTTCAGTCGTCTCCCTTGATCTGCACAACCTCCGGATTTTGAGCCAATTGAGCATATGTGGGATGAACTTGGACACTGTGATTCTCATCTTACTGGCACAGGGCCATGAATAGGTTACAGTCCCTTGAGACACCTTCAGGCAGCTTGAGGAGTCTGAGCCAGTCTGGGCACACAGTATTAGGTGGTGAGTCCAAAGTGGTAAATAAACCTTCAATTATATGTTAGATTTGAACAGAACAAAATAATGTGCAAAGGGCAGCCCATACAGAAAAGTTAGACACAAATATTAGGTATACCACTATAATCCCAGTGTATGCCCTGACTTTTGCTGAACCATTACCAGAACATTAGAACTGTAACCCACAATGGAAACACTGGTCCTGATACAGTAACACATAACTGTATTGTATCATGGTACCATAGTGTGCCTGTTCAGATGAATACATTCATAGTACTGATTGAAATCAATGCTAAAAGCCATGGTTCAATCTGTGTTTAATGTTTTTGATACTTGTATTACATCAAGGGAATAAGGGAGGAAAAAGGCCTGAATTCCTGTTTTGCCTGAGAAGAGGTTGACACTGTATTGGAGCCACCTTGCACTGGATTTGCAAGCCAACCTACAGTTCCTCTAATGAATTTCTGAAAATCAATTCCCTTCACAAAGACTTGTCCTGATCTGGTGGAAGCAATGTAATCCTGGAGCTGATGCTTGTCTCATAAGAGTGAGAGGCAGGTGCTGCACAGCAGACAGCACTGAGCATCACGATTGCTGTCGCTCAGAATTGCCTTGAACACAGATAAGAAATGAAGCATACACTTCTAGAGGAATGGAGTTGGTAGGGAATATATTATACCCCTGATACCTTTCAATGGTGGTGGTCTGGTCACAAGTTTGGGGGTTTTGATCTAGCTCTTGGGCTCAACAAAACCCCCCACACAATTACACACAATTGGGCCATGAACGGCATGGGGTGTTCAGGTCAGTATTGAGGTGTAGAGAGGATAGTATCCTGGGCTTAGTAGGGTGTCATTATTTCTGTTTTACAGCATCAGGGACCCCCCACCCCCACAAGAATTACTTATTTCAATTCAGAGTAATTCTCCAGTGCTGTTAAATGCTTCAAAGAAAATCCATTTGTAGCTTATTCCAGCAGGTTATAGGTTGATCAAATCAATCCCTAAAGCCAAGGCAACACAAGCCACTTTTTCGGGAACAGTGGCTTGAAACCTGGTTCCAGGAGACCGGGATGCCCAGTTTGAGGTAACTTTGCTGAATCAAACCCCTGTCTCCCCTAGTGTGCCAGGCAGTGGCCTGAAACCTGGTCTCTTGAAACCAAGTTCCAAGCCACAAAGGTGTCTTTGTCTTCCCTCAGCTTTACACTGTCATATATTTTTATTTGTTGTGGTCACACATTCACTTATAATAGTGGTAAATTACTTTTTAAAGGAAATTTATTTTTATGATCTCAACAGTGGCAGATCTTATTGATCCTTCATTTACCCATTATATGCATCCTGCTAATGTTTTCCCCAAGGGTGATATCTTATTAACATTACTGCATACAATAAAAATACAGCAAAGGTCTGAAAAATCAGGTGTTGAAATTTGGATCCATCACTGTATATGCCATTAAAATAGACATCAATGTGTTAAACAAAATCGGGGTCAAATTTGTTTTTTAAATATTACTATTTTTATATTAATAGATGCTTAAAAACAAATTATAACTACATAAAACTGGCAAATTCTCCAGATTCATTCTTCTGAATAAAATTATAGGCAATTTAGATGATAGGAAATTTCCAGGGTGGACAATTTCTTAGCTATCTTTTAATGAAAGATGCAAATGGTATCTGTTAAAGGCAAATTCACTCTTTTTTGTTTGTTTTTAGCAAAGATACACAAGACAGAGAAATGGGCCCTTTTATATAATCTTGTTTTAAAACTTCAGCTCCACACTGATCAGGGGTAGAGTAACCCATGTTTTCCTGGACATTTAAGTCTATGTTTTTGCTACAAGGTAACTTCAACTGAACCTTTTTACATTTATAGCACAATTTGTAAGGACGTTATAGCAATATTAGTATTGCATTACTGTGCTGTATCCTTGATATTCACCAGGTTAAGCTGTAGATAGCAGGTATCCCCATTTATTAAAACCATTGCAAACTGATTTTCAGAGTTACGGACATTTTAGACTTACAAAAAACCTCCATTCCCAAGATGTTCATAACTCTGAGGTTCTACTGTAAATAAAATCAGTTATTGAATACATTCCATGTAATAAGGTCTCGATTGTGTTTTTTCTAGACTGCCAGACACCCCAGTCACTTTGAGTAGTGCAGGGTAATTGGAGTAGTTTTACATTGAATTCAGTTTCTGCTGCCTATGCATCGCTCCACTGCTCTACGTCGCTTTTGATTGATTGAGAATCAGAGTTGTTGCTTGATTAGCTCTTTGCAGGCGAATGGGAATGAAGCAGAAATTAAAGAATAAATTGCAGTTCACCGCATATCGAAGGGACCTGATTTGCGGTGCATTAAAGTAAATGGAATTTGTAAAGGCTGCTTGAATATGCATACCCACTAAAGTAATATAGATTTTCCCTGGAAAAGTGATTGCTCTGTACGTCGTAATACAGCTACACTAACAGACTGCCAGTTTAGTGACTGCAGCAATCTTCCTTGGAACAGATCACAGCTCATCTGCTAGCACCTTGGTTCTTCATATTTTGCTCTCTTTTATAACAAGTATGCTAGTACTATACACAGCTGTAAATTCACATGATATCAGTATGGTGAACAAGGTGATGTTTCATCATATAAAAATTAATATAGAATAAGAAATGAATAGCTGAATATTCGCTAAGATTTTCCATGAATCTTACCTGTTGTGCACTACCATTAGCTACAAAAGCCTTGTGTGCAGTTTTGTAATAAATGTGAAGGGCCATATTTTAAAAGTATTTGCTCCAATCTTAACTACTAAAAGAGGTAAAACACCTGCTCATTTAAAAAACCTAGAAGCCCTCTCAATGTGCTTTTTAAAGAATGGGGTAAACCCTTTGAAATACCCATAACACATAGAATTGCACAGCAGTTTTTATTAACCAGTTAGTTTGTAACCCTTATGAAAGCTTACACAGGTATTTTTGCACTTTTATAATACTTTCCCCATGGTTATACTATGCTTTAGCCATAGTTTACCATGTTTATTAATGGCATTACCATACCTTGTTATTCTTTACAACGGTTTACCATGCTTTCACCGTGTTTTATTACACTTTGCTGTGCTTTTACTATGGCACAGTAAAGGGGAGCTATAATCACTTTAGGTACTGACATATGTGATCCTTTTCATTATTTAGTACATGGCCTCCCTGGGCTTTATTATTGCTTCTAAATGACTAGTTTGGCTATATAACAAGCTCGTCTCTGCTCTCCCTTCTGATCCCTGAGTAGAAATGACATCTTTAAACACTTGCTAATATTTCTTGTTCGTGTTTTTGTTCTTTTGGTGGCAGCTGTCAGAGAGTGATTGACATACTCAATGGGGAAACAGCTAAATAGTAACAGATATTGATTTCCAACATGCAGTTGGATTCATTATTAATGTTACTATAATAATAGAGAGCGCCATGACTAAAATTGAATTCTAGTGACATTAGTGGGTTAACTATCAATGGAGAGCTTCATGAATTTGTGGAAGCTTCTACAGCAATGCATCTTCCGTATCCAAGAGGGATTTTGGGTCTGATCATTTCTATATGTTGTGTCACAGAAGCTGAGAACATTATTGCAGTGCATTAATAAACACACTGTAGACTAAGGTGAATCTGCAAGCTGGATACCTGCTCCAATACATTCACTGGGACTCTGCTTCCTTTCCATGACTCAATGGATTTTCAATGGCACAGCCTGGGCATTGATTACCTTCTGTGTCTTCAGACCCTCATTACTCCAACGCATTGGTGTCATTTGCAATCAGTGCTCGACTGTGTTTATTTGTCATTAAAGAAACAGATAATCTTATGGTTCTCATCCAACGTTGAATCATTAAGCAGCGTATTGTATTAGCAGACAATGTGCAGTTGAGTCCCCACTTACTTCAATAGGGATTCCAAGTTGGTATATCCTATGATATACTGACTCAGTACTGAATCAGTATATCCTGTGATAAACCAACGCAAGTCCTTCGTCAATCAAATGGAGCCCTTGACAAGGTCTTGCCGTTTGTACGCTCAGGTAACCTGTCCAGCCCTAATGTTATTGCTTTAATGTCATGTTTAAACTACTTCGATATTATTGTGTTGAAACTGGTGTACTACGTATCTACTGCTGGTGTGGATCTTGGGTTCAGAAAAATGCAGTAGCATTTCGAAGTATAGCAGTAGTGGCTTGGCAGTGATGAAGAGTATCCTTTTAATCAAGGGAAGCTCATGTAGCTTGCTCACTGTACCCAGTGCTGTTGAGACTCAGCTTTGTCTTGAAGCAGAAGCACACACACAAAACTCCATCTAGATGAAGTCTCTTCAGTCTTTCCTCCTCAGTCTCTCATTAGGTTGCAATTCTTGCACTTCAAGAATGAGTGAGTCACTGCCTTGAGACAACTCATCTCTCCACTTTCATAAGCAGTGTTTATTTGTCTTCTCTTTCATTGTTGCACTTCTTGCTCAAGAACGTTTAACAGAGACGAACCTGACCAGGGAGTTTATGTGTGTCCCATGAATCACACTGGCCATTGCTCTCTTCATCTTACTGGTTTTATACTCTGCATAAACCAGAGTCATAATCTACACACATCTATCTGTTAAAATGTGTATAAAACGTACACTTCTCGAATTATAAAATGCAATCCGGTCTAAAGGAGAATAAGATTGGATGATAATGCAATTATGACATATTTTGTTTCTATTTTTATACAGTATTTTGCATGGTTCTCTGTCTAGAACCCAGACAGTTTTATTTAGGATAACCTTAGGTAGACCTCTCATTGACTGCAATTATAGCTTGGTTTCAGTCAAAGTTGTGGGCATCCATACATTTCATACTCATGTTGAACTTATGTTTTATGTTAAACATCCCATTTTTTCTCAAATTAAATGTCTTCATTGAATCGTATGTTTTAGAGGTTAGTTTGAATTAGAAGTTATTCAAGTTGCCAGTTCAATACAGAGATCAAGTATTACATCATTACATAATAAGAGACATCTAACTTATTATCAATCACAAAAACAACATTTGTATGCAAGAACTACTATTAAACTATTACATTTTTATTTATTAATTTTTTTACTTTTGAAATATGTTTTATGCTATGACAGTATGATCCATTCTTGATTTTACTATGAGTGTAATAGAACACACCTGAGCTAGTTACCTATAGAGTGTGGCTAATCAAGCTCATAGTAAAACCTGGAATGGGTGACACTGCTATGTAGTAGGAGTCGTATTCCCATCCCTGTATGGTGACATTATAATTACATATAAGAAATCTACATATTGGTGTTAAGGATCAGTCAACATTCCACTACATCTTCTGTATAGATGTCATCCTGTCCAAGAACATACAGCATAGGGTTAAAGTGAAAGACCAGCAACACCTTGTTTAAAAGTAGTTCTTGATTAAAATCTTTGCTTTTTGTGATTTTTAATAAGTTAATGCGTTGTGATAGGGTGTCTCTTATTAGAACAGAAACCATTTTGCACAGTTTGAGCAGTCACAAGTGTTTAGCTTTGCTTCGTGATCCTCTTGCTCAAACTACACCAGGTGTCATCTCTTAATAATAGGAGACAAACTACACATGACAAATGAATTTCTATAAGATGGACTTGAATTGGGTCGGATCTTGTGTGATTGGTTCATTTCTCATACATGACTGATTGTAAAATGAAAGGGTTTTACAATAGAAGAATCTACAGGGTTGCAATGTTGTGTGGTGGGAGGTTTGTTTAGCTTTTTCCTTTGCCCATTAGCTAGTCCTGTCAATGTGGAAATACTTTTTTTTTTCTGCCAGCTTGACATGGCAGCAGCGCTCGTGTGTCGTCTTCTGTCCCCGAGGTGGGATGCTGAGGGGGAAGCAGAATGAGATAAAAATGGTTTGAATAATTACACTTCCCACACAGGGCATAATCACAGGGTTTCACTGGCTGCTCTGTGCTGGCCATGGTGGAGGCGGGCTGTCAGAGAGCCAGAGCTCCCACACTTCACAGGGGAGTGCTGAGAGGGTTCAGCTGGCTGGCATGGTGTGTGCTGAGTAGGAATCATGGTGCTCTGCTTTAGCACTGATGGCTTTGGGGGAGGAGGGGCGGTGTTAATAATAAAACAGAACTCGCTTCCAACAGGGCTTCAAACTGGGACACTACAACCAGTAGGCATGTTGGGTCACTATGGGGAATACTGTGTGCCTCAGAAACCTCATAAAATAGGTAATTGGAAATCTAGATGTATTTGAAGATATTGGTCCCTGTGACTGGGTCACTCCTGCCCCTGGGTGTATTTCGGTTTATTTGTATAGTTTGGGTTATGTATCACGGGTGAGTTAAAATTCTCCCTGTAAGAACATGTGGGAATATGGCTGGAGCTGTGAATTGATTAAGTGATTAAATGATTAATTAAGGCTCCAGCCACAGGTGTATAAATAGGGTGATCATGGGTGATAAAAGGGGTTAGTGTGTTTAGAGTGAGAACGAGAGACTGAGAGGAGAAAAGTAAAGAGAATTGCAATTGCTACTCCTGCTGAACCAAATCAAAATTCACCCAGGGGTGGGAGTTACCCCGTCACAGCCCCACTGTTATGTGTGTGTGTGTGTGTGTGTGTGTTTACAATAAGTTGTTTCTTGCTAGATTCAGTTTTATCTTCTTGTATGTTATCTATAGATACAAAGCTATTTGCTAGTTTTACAGCTCTGTATAAAATTATAGATATTGAAATGGATGTGATCTACAGATTTTTCCTATACAGTATATACATAGATATAGGAACATGGGAAAATCCAATTGTTTTTCTGTGGTAATCTATAAGGTTTTTTAAATTTTTTCCTTTAGGGATTTTGCGCTTGCTTGAACTAGGGCCTGTAATGTAGATATGTAAAAATTTAAGTTCTCCAAGTTGAATCTCTGTTTTCAGAGTGTGGGAGTTTTTTTTTGTTTGTTTTTTTTTTCTTAATTTAGTAATCGCCAATTTATTTTATTTTCTCCCAATTTCTCCCAAATAATTGGGTTACTGCTACCAGGATAGGTCTGGATAAACCTAGCAGCAAATGAAAGGGTCGTCCAGATTTCACTTTTGTTTGAATTGTGAGAAGGAAAAAAAAAATGCAATCAAGAACATGTACAAGATTTAATATGAATATGAGAAACTTTAGAAATTCATCAAATCCTTTACAAAGTATAGCAAATAAAGCATCCCTAATGTACGCATCAGGCCCTTGAAGGAATTCCAGTTGGATTTTGTACAGCTGGGTACAGTACATCATGCTGCTAGCTTGGAGCCTAACATTGAACACACATTCATACACAATCCTAGATCATTCCACACAGGTAACGATCAGTCCAGATGATTTAGGGCATGCTTGCAAAGACACTGCAGCATTATTATTCCTGTGGGATTTGAGCTTTGCATTACAGCCAGCGCAACCATGACAGACTGGATAAGTTGTAAGAGGATTTATACGAAAAAGAAATAGTAATTAAAAAGTTACGGTTCAGTGCTCAAACTAGGTGACTCACTAGAGCAGAACCAGGTAATACTGTCATAGCCAGAAGCAACAGCCATTTGTGTTTGTAGTGTACAGTATGTCACTTGCGCTATATTTTATATGATGTGGCCCCTGCTTTAATATCTATATACATCATTGTTGTTGCCCATGTTCTACTGTTTTATGGAAGTCCTTTTTTATGATGCTGTGGTATTGAATGTTGATCAATGGCACACCTGCTTGTGTGGTGTGCCGCGTGAGTCGTACATTCAGGGGAGCACTAGCTTGTGTCCTGACTGCAAAGTTGCTGACCTTCAGTGGGTATTCCACAAGTCTATAGCAATATCGTCAGAGTTTGCTACTCCTCACTGTGTTTCAGTGGACCCAAATGGCAAGGCGCTTGTGAACTCAAAGTAGTCACCTGCAGGACTGGTCTTTATCCTCCAGGGGGCGGCAGCAGCTCGCTGACGTCCGCTGTGGAACTCCTGTGTGTAAAAAGATAGTTGGCTTGGTCATGGGATAGGAGGACGCCCATAGTAATTGGACATTTGAAGAATATAAATTCACAAGACTGTTTAGATGGAGAACGCAATACTGATGCAACAGTACCTTTCACACACAATAATGGAAGGCTCTAAATGTTAATAGATCCTCCAACATATATACATTGTTTAAAAATATCAAACTAAAGATCAGTTCTGTTTTATTGGGCAGGTTTTGAATGGTGGCAGGGTCAAGTTTTTTTTCACATTTCTCTTGTACTGACCTCCACTGCCAGGGTGATGAGGAGTTTGATAACAGCAGAATTCAGGGGTATATATTCATTTTTAATTTATATCAAATTATTTTCTTGTTGTTTGTAGAGGATTCCTTTTTACAGTGTATCGAGTTTCATTTTCACATTGTTTTAACCCTCATGTAAGGACAGGGTACTTGTAATTTTGTGGAGCATTTGTAACTGGCATCTACCTGATATTTAAATGTTCTCTTTAACTATGTTGTTATAATAACTTATTCTAATTATGTTAACTGTTAAACATTTATTTATAGGCTAGTTTGGTTTTGTTTAATACCTGCTGACAAACACCTTCAGGGAATTACTCCTAATAGAAGTATCTACAAAGCCCTAGAATCCATCGTCTATTCTGTCCCTAAAGGTCTTGTTACCATCTAACCTGTCAGAATGGTTTATTTCTTACCTGTTTTAATATCCTGTCTTTTTTCAGCCACTTTCTGAGTTTCTGAAGAGGCAGTCTTACAAATGAGCAATACTGGCCAACTGTAATTTCTGCCTGCAGCCGTGGCAACTGTGAGCAAGTCAATGGAAAATCTCTAGACAAAATTGCATTCTCGGAGAAGACAAATTATAGCTGCATACTCCTTATGGTCAAACCACCTTACCGCAGGAATTCAGCTTTTAGAAGTGGTTGAAAAATTTTAACCGGAATTGTTTTGGGGATCTAAACAGAAATAACAAAGGTGAGAGATAGAAAACACACGTGTTATGATATTTAGCAGGTAAGAAATTAAATATTATGAAAAAGTTGATGGATTACATAAAAATCAACCAATCACATCAAAATTCCTGAAGTTTGTGAGTACAATCTTTGTGTTGGTCATTTAAAATAGGTTAATACATCACATGCAGAGTGTCTCTTATTAAAAGGGAAGTCAGTTTGCACAGCTTTGTTGTATAACTTTCACATGCATAGCTTTGCTTCATGGCCCTCTCCCCAAACTGCACAAGATGACATGTCTTTTAACAATAAGAGACCCCCTACACATGCTACATTAACTAATGTGTCTTGAAATGCCATTTTGCTCTATTTTTCGTTCTCTTAAATGCAGAGCTTCAGATGAGGGAGGGAGCATGCATTCATACCAGCTACAAATACACATGTCTTAATCATTCAAAGACCAGCTGAAAGAAATAAAACAGTTACTGTATGAACATAAGAACAGTTATTGTATGATGACACCCTCTTAATCAATTCCGAGTCACACAGGTTAGCCTGATATATTAATACACAGCAACCAGGGAACTAGGATTCCTCAGCAAAGTCCAGTGAGAAATCAACTACAGTAAAATGTCGTGTGTCCGACCGTCCCAGATCCTCCCTAACCCTTTATCTGCCATGATCAAGCTCTTCAGCAACATCACGTATGTGTACAGCGCTAGTGCAGAATGGCTACAGGAAAAGGGAGTTACCAGGGATAAAATAGCACACGATATTGAAACTGGAAAGAGCGCCGTGACTGATACAGCAACTCGAAGCCGATCCCTAAAAAGCGAACCTTCAAACAAACCTGCATCGAAGCCTTTTTTACTCCAACACAGTAATGTACAGCGAGTACTGCGCATTTAATTTATATTGTAACTTCGGTTTTCTATTTTTCTAGGTTTTTTTAAAATATTTTTTGAGTAAATGGACACTGCTTGCATTGTTTTGTAAACCTCTGCATTTTGCTGCTGTATAAATGACCCCACACTAATGTAAGTGTATACAGCACTAATAGTAATACCCTGTGTCTTTTGAAACAAGGGATTTAGGGGAGCTCCCTAATAAAAGCTGACTCTCAAAACAGCTGTCAATAATGGTATTTAAAACAGGATTCATTTATCTGACTTTAATTATCCGATCTTACTCTGGTCCCACAGCAGTCTCAACATTGGAACTAGATTCTAAACCAGAAGAACTGCGAACATCATAAACAGGAAAGATGACATTTGAAGCTATTTGCCATGCAGACAGCTGTATCCATTTCCATTGCCTGCTGTGTAGAATTAGCATACCATTAACCCTCCACTGAGAGCAGCACATTTCTGCATTCATATCTCCAGGGATTTGATAGCACTGCGTCTTCATTGACAGCCCAGCTTTCCTTAATGCTGCTGATTACCTAATTGTCAGGTTTTTTTCCGTTGGAGAGCAGTTTCGTGGAATCTCTCGGATGCAGATTGCTGCCATTACAGTTGGTGAATCAAAGCCCGAAATTGAATTGCGAGGAAAGGCTAAAGAATCAAAGCTTCCACCCACACCTCAAAAAAAGGACTATCCCTCGACAGCTGCAGGATTGATGTGCGTCTCTGAATATCTTCCATGGGTGTAATCATGAAATGCAGATTCTCTGGGCTATCACCAGAGTGGGTGTGCTTTGGGGAAAATAGGAGCTGAATGCAGTCTACTTCAGCAGTCTTTATAGCATGTACACTGTAGCTTCAATACCCCTCCCTTTTTATTTTTTTTAATGCTTATAACCAGTCTGAGTGGTTCTTGAGAAATCATATGATATTGCAACCTTTGAACTCTGTTGGCTACGCCTGCTTCTAATGTATACTCTACCACAATGTAGGCAGAGCCAACAAAGTTGAAAGGTCACAATATCGCATGATTTCTGAAGACCCAGGAACTAAAGACACATTGCAAAACAATACATGCCTGCAAGATTGTTGACAGTTAGATTAATTAGAAATATCTCCAGTTTTAGAACAACATAACATGCACTGCTTTGGGATTATATATATATATATATATATATATATATATATATATATATATATATATATATATATATATATATATATATATATATATATTATTAATAAAACAAAGCTTGAAATCCATCTTGTTCATGAAGTTAAGTGATGGTCAAGAGCAGTTTTTGATAAGACTTTTTGAATAGATACCCACGTGTCTTCCAGTTAGTTTTGAGATCAAGAAAAAGAGAGAATACAGCGTGTTCCTGCTTGCTACTCAAGGCTTCTTTCTGTAAACAAAGATACCATTTGTCCTGAGGTCAGCAGATAATATGACTAAATGTAAGTATGTTGTTTGCAAACAGAAATCAATTGAAAACATTGGAGAATTGCAAGGGGAGTGTTTTCAGACTCGACCTGGGAGTAATTGTTACACTTTATTTGGCTGCGGACCGATTTGTTCTCTTCTTGTACCCACCTGAAAACAACCTGTGGATAGGAGTATTTTCCACCTGGTATTGAAACCTACAGTGATTATATTTAATAATAAATTAATGATCTTCTGTACTGATCACATTTAGTGGCTGGTGTCTTTGTGTTTAGGGAAGAGAACATTAAACTGAAGCATGGACACGTTGAAAACTAGCACCTGTACTGTCGGTTATTGAGGGCTAAGCGACAGTTTGTGGCGTTTTTGAGGTTTGGTTCACTGAACTGTAAACTTCAGTCATTCAATATTTGAATTGATGAGATAGCAAGTCCCAGTAATGAGAGTAGAGATGTTTAATTCATTAGATTAAAAGATCCTTCACAGCAAAAAGCATTCAAAAAACCATTTATATCTTTATTCTGGAGAAACCCCCAGGAACAATCACTTTATACCCTGAAGGATGAATAAATAAACACAATTTCCACTAAAGATGCCAGTTTCACGCATCTTTAGGTAATTTTTCTATCTTGTAAATATACAGTACAGAATAATATATGCTGAAGGAACACAACACGATAAACACTTTGCATGTTCATTGCACATGTGCATGCAGTAAATGGGTCCCAAACACGACAGATTCATTTATAATGCAAATGAAATCTCTGATATTCTGTAACATATAACAGCTGCACCTCCCTGTCACAATGGGCATGGCAACTGATGTGATGGATTCTGAGGGCATTCCATTGCTGCGCAAATATATAGGTGGACTAATGAAGGGGACTCTCACTTTTAAATAAAGCTTCCCCTATTTATTTAACACAAGCTTAAGATGTAATTTAATTTAGCCGGATTTGATCAGTCTGATTCTTCCTTTACCACTTTTAACAAACCTTTATTTGGGGACATTTAAATAGAGTGAAGTTGTTTGCTCTCAGTTGTAGAATTTTGGAAAACAAATGTGCTGATAAATAACTCTAAGGTCTGGTCTGGCCTGATGAAAGCCTGCAGTAGCCCTGGTGTGGGCCTTGCACTATGCCGCCCAGACTGCTAGGCTGCGGTGGTCTGCGGGGTGGTGAAACGAGGTGCAGTGTTTAATGACACCTCCTCAGCTGGGTAATAGAAAGAGCTGTTGCTGGGCTGTGTCACACCACTGTTTTACAGATGGCAGGAGAGATGGCTTGTAATGAATTTAATATTGTTGTTATACAGAATTTTGAGTGGAAATTGAGCTGAAGTGTTTGTGTGTGAAGTTTTACCTCCAAGTGTTTTGACGTTATGGCTGAAGTAAGCATATTTAAGCCAGGAAACACAAGACAGTGCAATCATAAATAGCAACCAGTTACAACTTTGTACCATGCCCCTTGTTGAAAACAGTGAATTAGTCAAGGGGCCCTCTGCGGTAAAGTATAGCAAGGTTTCCTGTAAACATGACTTGTCGAATCACGATATCAAATTATTCATAATACAGTAACCAAGGTTAACTCAACTGGTGGATAACTCGACACCTTTGCTTAATTCGACAGACAGTCTTGATCCTGAATTTTCGCCATATAAAATATATGCATCCTGCCTCTTCATTTTTTAATTTGTCACCACACTTTACCCGTATCTCGACACTTATTACTGGTACAGAAGGGATAAAAACTATTAAAGACTAGTGGGTAACTCTACACTGTCGTGTCTCGTGACTGATCTGCTTGACACTGTTTCATGTGACTGATCTCTGACTGGAAACGGATCGTTCATTCGTTTTCATTTGCAACTACCAAGTGCAGCTGGTTACAGTATCAGTTCACAGTGAGAAGCGAAAAATTAGTTCTCGTTCAACTGGCTTTAAAGCTCAGGTTATTTGGGGTAACAAGCTTGTCAGCAGAACTTTCAAAGCGCGTGTTTTTGCATGCGAAAGAAACGACCGTGTTTGATTTCTGTGTGAAACTAAATTTGTAATCGGGTTGTTTTCATAGAAATAACACTGTCGTTACTTTATTAATTATTTCAGTATTTACAAGTTAATGTCCACTTAGGTCTCTCTTTGCATTAGTGCTTGCACTACTGAGATGTCCTTTGCTGGCTATTGGGTTTGAAAGTGAATAAACTAAACTAACACTGAATTGCATCGACCAACTAGCCGTGGTTATCTGTGGATTTAAATTAGGTGGTTTGTGAAATCCAGGGGGATTCCCTAGATTGCAGTACTGATAAGGGGTGATGCGGTGTGAATTGGGATGCATGCGATGGTCCTGATGGGCTACTTGTACGATGTGTAATAACATAAAATTATTGTTTTAATGATGGACTGTTTAATAAAAGATACACATTTAATGAGTTAGGGAGAGTATATATTCATACCAACTGTAATACACACATATTCCTTATTCAAGAACCACTTGATGAACTGCAATGAGCTTTGTGCTTTTGGTCTTGTGTGACGTTACATGCCTCCTATTATGATACGATATATCATGTAAATAAAGAATGATGATTCACCAATACACAGTGAATCATTACACCCCTACTACTGACCAGCTTCAGCCACTGAACACCTTGACAGACGAGAACATAAATAATTCCATGATGACCCAGGAAAGCAGCTTGGACAGGTGGCCACCTCTGCCCAGTGCATGGAGCCTCGCACACCTGTGTGGTGACAAAGTGCCAGACAGAGAGACTCCTGTTTCATTATGCAAAGCTGTATGGCTGCAAGCTCCTTGTGCTAAGCACTGCTTTGCTTGTCAAGCAAACATTTAAATTATAGGGGGTTCCATTAAATAACAAGGTTCTGAAGAAAGTGTAAATTAATTTCACAGGGAGTTCATCCCACGATTGTCAGAATAATTAAACTGTGATTTACTTGATGACCTGCTTTCCTGTTGTAACTTGGTTCTGTTGCTTTGTGGTCTTAGGCAACTGATTTCTTTCAATCCTTTTCTCTGGTAGAGACTGAAGTTTGCCCCGAAACATGTTAAGTGACTTACAAGTATGTCAAATGTGAGATAAGAGACATAGTGTATGATATTGCAAACATGTATTTTCATTCTAAAACATGACTTCTGTAGGTGCTTAAGGGAGGGCAGGTGAAGGCAGAGGCAACGTGTAGGGTGGGGCTTGCCTGGTCTCATGCCCCCCAGATTTCTGCCAGGCAGTGGCTTAGCCACTACGTTACAGGATAAAAAAAAAAAAGTGCTGAAAACCATAATTTTTTTTGGTGGCCTCAATACGCTTCAATCAGTACCGCTTTCAATTAGTATGCACATGAACCGCCACTCACAACTGACCAATGACATGCTTGCTGTCTGCCAAAGCGCGCGTTTGCTTTGCTTTGAATACAAAATGTTAAAAAAAATGAACATCAAAATACGAATACGAATGACATTTTTATAGATATATAATGTATATATATATATATATATTATTTATTAATAATATATATAATTTTATTTATTATCATAATGTGAAGTTGAAATCTGATGCACATGTTAAAAGTTCATGTTCTTTACAGATGCAAGGGTGTTTATTGGTTTTCAATGTCCCGAGCCTTATGGCAAACAACTGTAAATGATAAATGTTACAAAGTGATACAGCGGTGTGTATCACTTTATTTGCAATCCCCGGGTTTGACCTGTAACCAAAAGTCCAGTTTACACCGACACGTATCACAAAACACATACGCAGTTCCTACAGTAAGTGAGTTAGTGCAAAGACAGTTTTTCCGTGAAAAAAGGAAGTGCTTGTGTCCAGGTTTAATACTGGCCTGTGGCTACAGCTCTGGATCATGTTATTTAGTCATCTAAATAACAAACAAACAGTTTTTACTTGACAAACAAACAAACACAACACTTGTACTTTATCACAGGTTCCTCTTTTAGGTTGTTCTGACCGTTTACAAAGGAACAGATTACTTTCACTACGACCCCTATTTATACCCTCCCTCATGACCCCTCGGTTAACGAGCGCATCCGGTCCTCCAATCCGCGGATGCCACGCCGTTTCCCGTCCGCATCATAGAGTTTGGGTACCATAGCCCCACCCCTTTCTAGATGGCCAACTTCCACCTATCGATGGAAATAAATGGTCATGCCATTTAGTTGAGGGTAGTCCTGTTCCCTTTACACAGCTCCTTCACACCAAGAATCATTTGATCTCTGTCACAGTACTACACCAAGTAAAAGAAAGTTCTCAGTTTGCTTGCCTTGTCTTCATGGAAATCCGTCACACTTGCACATCTCCAGGGCATTTCATCTCATTACTGCCTTCAGAGTTAGCTTCTTACTGTCTGCAAAGTCATTAGGGGAAGCTGGTTGGTTACTGAGAGGAAAGAAGACCCTAAAGGGATGGGGATAATTTCACTCTCCAGAAAGTGCCTGTCTGAAAGCAAGGCCTACAAACAGATTGCTAGTGTACATTGCTTTGAAATATCAATGGTGAGTGACATGTATGGATTCTGTTGTTGGGAGTCACTATTTTTAAAGTTTAGCATCAGAGAGGCTACTGGTGCTAAATTATCAAGCCCCACCCCCTGATCTTTTGCACCCCTGTTGCAGGTTTTCTGATTTTGACACTGTTGGTTGACTAGCAGCACAGTAGTATATTGATTATAGAAGGGGCTTGGTCCTCTCCTCTTGTGTTCTCTAACAGTAAGTTTCAAGCCTGAGGCTCTGCAGGAAAGAGTTTCTGGTCTACAGAGAAGTCTCATTAAAACTTGTCGGGTCAAAAAAAGCTATACTTTCTACTGAAGGACTTTTTATGTTGCTAAAAAAAAACTAAATGTTTTTTGCATATAAAAATACATATCTTCTTTGTCAGTTTTGATGCGATTTTTTTCACCCCAATTTAAATGCACTGCGCCTTTTGTTTTGATCTAGTAGACGGATTGAAGTAAAAGTTTGAAAATAAAAGCCTCTGTCTTTATTCAAGACTTAAAAATATAAAAATTGCTATACTTTCACTGTGGAATTGGGTGATTTTTCAGGTTCGTGTTGAAAGTGTTACCTGATGTACTGATGCTGTCTGACTGTCACTACATGGTGAACGCTGTAACTGCCATCAATTTTCAACATCTTCTCACACTATTTCATAGACTCCCAGCCTCTTCTAGACCCATTGGGTTGCTTTTGTGTGATTTTATTCACATATTTAAATATTACTTTTTATACCAAGTGTGGCTATATCTAGTGTGGGGTACATTGTGTTCTGTTATAAACAGAATATTGAATCTTCAATCATTGTTACCATAGGCAGTTGTAGGTCTGATGTTGGCTCAGTTCCTGCTGGTGTCCCTGGGACCTTTTTTATTCAGTATCTATAAGCTCCCTCTCGGTTAAATAATTTGTTGTCATGGCATTAGCTTTCATTGCTATGCTGATGACACGCAAATCTACTTGCAGACTAAATCTCATACTGCTTTGGCTGTTTCTTAACTGCCTGACTGAAATTAAAACTTGGATGCAGCAGAATTTTCTGCAATTAAATTTTAGCAGAGGTCATGCTGTTGGGTTCTCCGCACCAGCTGCGAAAAGTTGGTAGTTTTATTTTGCTCATCGACTCTACGTCGTCTTTTCAGGCCCATGTTAGAAATGTATGTAGGGGTTTTTTTTCATCGATGAAATATCACTCACTTATCTTTGTCAATGTTTGATGTGGAGAAACTGATACATGCCTTCATTTCATAGAGAATTGATGACTGTAATGCCTTGTTTGCCGGTGTTTCCACTAATGTTCTTAATAGGATGCAAATTCTGCTGCTCGAGTTTTGACAAGAAAAATAAAGTATGAACGCATAACCCCAGCTTCAGCATCTCTCCACTGGTTATCAGGTAAATATAAAACTGACTTTAAGATCTGGCTGCTGATCTTCAAGGCCTTGAATAGCCTGGGTCCATCTTACATCTGCTTTGTTGCTACATTCCATAACGCAACTTGCCGTCAGCTAAAACTGATTTCCTTTCTGTGCTAAGAAAAAAGTTACGAACTATGGGAGATTGTGCCTTTTGCTCTGTGGCCCCTCCCTTCCAAGGTTTATCAGGGACTCAGAGTCTTTGTCTATGTTTAAATCGTGCGTCAAAACTCAATTTTTATACACTGGCTTACTGCAATGCATAGTTTTATATCGTATTATTTTATGTTTTTATTTTTATTTATTTATTTATTTATTTATTTATTTTATTTTAAATTTGAAGCGCTTTGGGATTTCTTTTAGAAATATTATTACCTAGCGCTATATAAAAACTTGTCTCACAATACCTTATTCTAATTTGACCGAACTCCGGGGACCTTAAAACTTTAGTTAATATTAGGCAAAAGATTATTTTTATTATTATTATTATTATTATTATTATTTGTTATCCTCCTATATGAGGCCTCTCTGTGTGGTGTTACTGGGTTTGAGGTTACTAACTCCATTTGATATGTTCTTTGTGTTCTATTTCCTGAGACTTTTTTCCCATAAAATTCCTTCTAGACATGATTCTGAGAGCTATGCAGAGGCCACTGGGCTACTTTAAACTTCCGAGCTTTTAAGAAAGCCATCCAGCTGTGATGCCTGCCACAGAAAATAACCCGAAAGAAGAAAACATTAGTCAAGATATTTTCTACCTGTACCAAATTACTATTCAATGTCTTTTCGCAGCACAGGGGAATTGGTTGAAGCTAGCTGCACCTCTTTAATTACACCTCCCATCCAAGTACAGAACCGCTCTGCTCAGCTTCATGGATCTGATTAGGGGATTTTGTGTGGGGGTTGGGGGGGTTTAGTTGAGCATGTTGGTGTGAAATTGGCAAGATGTTTTGAGGAAAGCTCCCTGGCTGACAAATGACCTTCCAGAGGAATATGATGGCATCCTGGATGGCTGAAGTCAATCGGAGCTTGCAGCGCTGGTGTTCCTGTTTGAAAGGCACACACCTGGAGCTGATTATCAGCAGTTTGAAGAAATTTATCTGAGTCCCCGCACACCCCTTGAGGAGCTGTCTGGTGGGCTTTATGAATCCATCTGTTCTTCTTGCTTTTTTACTGAGGCGTACAATATTGAAGCATAAAGAAAACACAGAGACTAATGAGATATACATAGATAAAGAATATGCTGGAAAGACTATAAGATGGATGGGCTATTGGATTTGAGATCCTAATAGCTTCTACGGCACCAGTTATTCAATGAAAAATATTTTAACAATCAAAAGGCGATGGAGGCTTTGAATCTGGATGATGTGTGTGTGTGTGTGTGATTTGTTAAGGTAAAATTAACCAATACCCTCGTCCAATTTTGACGTGATGTTTTGATAGTAAAAAGGATAACCTTTTGGGACATCTTTCTTATTAAAATTGTTTGTCTGTTTGTGAGAGGGCATGATGATCTAGGCATGATGAAATCTTATATATAGTGATGCCTACTGTCAGACCTGCTTTCCTACTTATCATGACTGAAACTGATTTCTGCGAGATGCAGCACTTGCACAATACGTACTGTGATTTTTATCACAGCTAATTGACTATCCGATTGCTTATAGTGTGTGCCACTATAATTACCATTTTACCAAACACGCTAATTCAATACAGTTGTTTAACCCTATGCATATCTAGCCATCGCTGAAATTGGCATGCTGGATAGGTGAAGTGAATGTGGAGAGAGAGGAGCCGTGTAAATTATTAAGAAATAAAGAGTTATTCCCCTGCAGTGCTGTGGCTGTGTTAGCGCAGTGCTGCTGCACTTTAAACTTGCCCCCTGATTCCTGCTTTATTTATGTATCGCTAGCTCTGAGCTGGAGCAGTAGTGCTGCTACCTGCCTGCCTGCACAATCAGCCTCGCTATTGATGTCTGCCTGCCTGCTCTGTCCAGGACCAGATAAATCAGTTTGAGAAGCCATTGGAGGAGGGGGGTTGCCAGGCGTCTGAAAGAGCCGTGCTGAGTCAGGTAGGCAGCCTGCCCGCATTGATCCAGTCTGACTGGACATACCGGAGGAGCATCCCATCACCTGGCTGGGTGCTTTACCTGGAATCTGCTCATTTTACGCTGATAGAAAATGAATGCTGTTAAGAGGACTTATTTTTTATTGGTGAAATAGTGACTATATGGTGCAGTCTATAGGAGGGGGGTCTTTTCAGTGATATATGAATATATGTATGTGTTTGAAAGGAGGTATAACTGCAGTGTACAAAAAAGAAAACCTTTTTTGGGGTAGACTGCAGTTTTGAAGACTCGCTGCAATGGTTATTTGAAGGTATTTATTCAGGGGAGCAGGCTTTGCAGAGGAAGCTAGGAATGCGTGTGCTGATTCTAAATACCTTCGCTGCCCATGAGGGGGCAGACTGCTGTCAGTTTATTGAACTGATGAAGTGCTTTTTAGCTGTTTAATAGCAACAGGGCATTGCGTTGAGAGTGAAAATGGGTTATTAACTAACAATGAAATGTTTTTCATTTATAATGTGTATTTTAATCTACATTTACAGCAGGTATATTTTATATAGCAGGATTATTTTGCATAGTGAGTCATGCAAAGTCGCTTGTGGATGAAGAGCTGACAAAAGCTGCATTCACCCCATGCATAAGAGACCTCATTGGATCTGCATTTAGGATTCTTTAGATGAGCTCAAAGCAGCTCAATGCCAATGATTTGCAGAACAATTATTACTCGATATTTTGAGCAACAGAACCACACAGAATGACTGTAAACATCATAAGGGGATGTAATAAAGGTAGTTGCACTTTAATTTAGCATGGTACCAGATATCAGTTTATGTGCTTCTTTCCAAACTCAACATTGGAGCCCTACACGGCTATTGGAAGTGCATGACATGTACGATTTGTGGAATTTATTTCATAAGCTATAGAAATTTGATTTGGTTCTGTGGTGTACCTTAATGAAATACAGGAGGCTAAGCAATATAAACATCCAGTTCCCGGGTCCCCTTTATTCACCAGCCTGCAAAGGGCCTGCTTTTCCTACACTGAGAATCTCATTCTCATCTGTCCTTGATGGTCAGGAAGCCGCACAACACATTAATGAGAAATTCTGAGACCGAGTAGAGGCTGGTAGCATGGTGAAAGGAAAGAAATTGCCTGCTGTATAGAGCCAGAGAGCAAGCTCATTAATCCCAATGAAGAAAGCAGACCACAGCATTACCGGCGATGGATTTGTTAGAAATAATCGCCAGTGATGCAGCTGATATGAACATTTGCCAATAGGCAGCCAGGATCTGAAAAGACCATTTCAGCATTTTTAATTAAACACATTTTTCCACTATATGTCAAAAGGCAATAGCCCTATGCCAAGTAAAGCTGCTGACCTGCTACGAGAAACTGATAACATTTTAATCAAGTCACTTTTGCCAAAGGAATGTGTTGCACCACAATGTGCTGTACTGAGGGCCAGTGGTAGCTCAAATGTAGCTACACTGAATGGTAACTTACCAGTAGAAATCCATACACACTGGAAACCCATTGCAATGTATCGGTACCACAGTGCTACCATTCTGTTTTGGCACAGTACAATAACAGTACTATAACACTTCTTGCAAAACAAAATGGAACTGTATCTAGATTAGGAAAAATAAGTGGAAATAATGTTGAATGACTAAAACCCTTTGTAAATGAAGATAGGTTTTCGTTAAACTTGGCACACGTGTAGAGCCCGAGATGAACTAAGGAAGCAATTTTGTTTAAACTCAGTATTTCTGTCATGTATTTATTTTTAAATCACGTTGTGATAAACTATACATTTGCCAACAGAAAGCAACGGAGCAATGGAAGTGACCCTATAAAAACAGTCATATAAAGATGTGAGAGCTACAGAATAGAGGCTGGCTTTCACTGCTATGTTTTTATTGCAACTACTAGCAACATGAATAAAAATTAAATGGATCCTTGTAAGACACGGGTTTTCTCCTGGGTAATACACTTGTAATATAACAGTATGCCTATGGATTTTACATTCCTAAATTAAAAAATACAAATCACTCCATTAATGGGATGGACATTTTGATACTATAATGAAACACTCTGGTCAGCAAAGTATTACCTGGGTAAAAAAATTATATTTTATTGAACGCGCTGAGCTGATGACTGTGTGCTTTGCTCATTAACAATGTTAAATGCGTGCCGTGTGTAATATATTGGACAGTAATTCATTGAAGTGCTTGCCTACTGTCCAGTCCATTTGGACTGGTTATCTGAGCTAAGTGATAGTGCGGGCCGTCCTACTGCAGAATTTTCCAACCCTGTTTCTCATCCTGCTGACATCGCACCAATTGATCTTGTAATGGAGAGTTTTCATGGTCAGCTTTTTTTGTTTTTGTTTTTTTTAAGTTGTAATAGGGGTTGGGCTATACCTTTTATACCATCCATATATTCAGAATATTTTATTTCTTACCAGTTCAGTATCTTATCCTGTGTTTTTGTAGAGTTCTCTGTTGAATTTTCCGCTTAGATTATTGGCAGGCTTACTAACTAATGTTCTTTTTTTCAATTCACGAGGCTGCTTCTGAAAAGACTCTTAAAGGCTGAATTTCTGAAATGCAGCAGTTTTAGAAATGACCATGACGGTTTAGGTGTGCAACTATAATTTCCGCCCCTCTGCAACTGGGATTTAAGTCAATGAAAAATACAAAATCAGAGGGAACAGAAATTCTAGTTGCACACCTTAACAGCCTCACTTTAAAAATTCACCCATTTAGAAGTCGAAAGACATTTGTTTTTGCTGTGCTAATCAAGGTAAAAGTGATTTGAAGATACTGTATTACTTGACTATAACATCATCACCACTTCAGTCTCTTTTTCAAGTGTGAGTTTAAAAGCATTTCAAGAAACCGATGTTCTTGTTACATTTGCTTATCAGAAGAATTGGCACATGTTTGGAACTATGCAATTCTGAAAGCATACACAACATCCCAATCCAATGGTAACTGAATAGGATGCTAGTACCAACAGTAATGACACAGATGTGAATATTTTTACAGTTTACTGTACATTACTGGGGTAGAAAGCACTTGCCTCAGTTCAGTCTATGTCTAATTGAAGACAATTAGTTGATAAGATGCAGGGATAGAATGCAAGTATGTCATTCAACAATCAGCTGAAACGACAGTAGCATATTAAAAAGATAAGAAAATAGATTATATACAGCATCCCTTTTAAAACATTTCAAATGGTAGGGCTCCATATTGTTTTTAAAATATAACATTTAAAAATTCATTAATGTGAGGGTTAGTTCATTTACACACGATGTGTGTGCATGTTGCAGATTGGCTGTATTTCAGGGTTATATTACTGGGTGAAGCCTGTAGCTTTGTAGCAGTAATAAAAACATTTTCTTGGGTTTAACATCTGCAGGCTCCATCATGCACTACTAACAACGCAGAATTCAGTCTATTGCTGTCCATTGTAACACGGTTTATAATTGCTTTTGGAGCAGGCGGGCTGTTTTTTCAGGGCTATTAAATAAACTGTGCTGGCGTTCTTTTAAGACTAATCTTCCCAGACCATGAGGAACAGCGAGAAGCACTCGGCATAGTAATCTGATAGAGACGTTCTGTTTAGAAATTTCAATGAGGTGCACCAGGCCGGGTGAAACTGATTGCATTCCAGGCAAAGTTTTTCAATTCCTTTTATAAACTGCTAAAAATCTACTCTGCAGTAGTGCCCTACAATCATTTTCAATGTCACGCTATGAAATAATTCTTGTCTGTTTGTTTTTACTGCATTCTTCCATAGTCTAGACTTCGTTGCACTCTGTTTAATAGAAAACAAGATTGACATCCCCTGTGTGTTTATACTAAAGGCAGTGTAAGCTGAAGGAACATAAGCATCAAAACCTGGCTGCCTCTACGTTACTCTGTGAGATGCATTGCCGTGCTCCGGCTACTACTGCTTGCAAAAGGAGGTTATAAATAAGCTCAACATTAACTTTTTAAAAGGGGACCACCATTCAAAACTGTTAAATAAGACAAGGGATTATAAGTAGAGCTTCTAGTTTTCATTTTTTTTTCTTTCTCTCTCCCTCCCTCCCTTTAAACCTAAATTAATAGTTGTTAAGCCTTAACTGAATATCAGATTGTTTAAATTAGCGACGCACAGCTAGAAACTAACGCAGTGGAAATTAATACGCATTAAAACGAAACGCAGGTGCAAATACAATCGGATGAGATCAGTGCATGTCGTTTTGTTAATCAAGATATGAGGGTAAAAAGAACTTCCTTTGGTAATTAGCGTTTGATTAAGAAAGCGAATCGACTCAAAATGTGTTTAAAGGGCTATCACGTGATCAAAAATAAAACCGGAAAACTAGAAGCTCTGATTATAAGGTAGCAACATTCTTAAAATGAAGCCTAATTAAAACCACACCATTGAAGACACAAGCACACTAAACACTACTGTGATCAGTTATATTATCGTTTTTCTGAAAGCTGACCTGTTTTAACTTTCTAAGACTCTGAGGTCTATTTTAATGATGTAAACAGTGGCAGATCTGGTCAAGGGGAAATATCATGCTGGATTAATATAGAGTTAAATACTGGCGGTATTTAGATCCACCGCAGTTTAGATCATTAAAATAAACCTCCGGAAGGCTAAGCTATAGAAAAATGCAATATTGAGACACCATGGAATTATGCTAACGCTTTGCATGAAGTCTGTCTAATTACTGTGTATTTGGATCGTAGTTACTTTGTAAATATATGCATACTAACACATAATTACAATGTTGTTATGCATAATTACAATGTACATAATGGATTTACCCATTAAGCACATTGTAATTATGCATAAAAAACATTGTAATTATGTGCAAGTACACATATATTTACTAAATACTAAAATGTAAATACACAGTAATTAGAGACAATAATGTAAAGTATTACCGGAACTGTATTTCAGTGTAAAAACAAAACAAAAAAAGTGTGGCTATCAATTGTTCTTTGCTTTTTTTGCTGCTAGCGCATAGACTATAGACACAGACAGGTGTATTTGGACAACAACATATTCCTGTTCCCTTTGTCAAATGAAACAACGGCACTCTGGCAGAATCCCAGTAGCTAAGCAACCACCTGAGGCCAGCCTGTCCTCGAAGCCAGACAATCGCATGTGGAGGATGTCAGCTTATCACCGAGACGGATCCCAGCTCCACTCCAAAGCACTGGTTTACTGGCAGGAGCATCAAAGAAATCCCCAAGAACTAAGGGAAAAAAAAGCAGGCTTGATTTCCCTCTTCTAGCTTGTTTATGTTTTTATTATTGAGATGGAAGAATTCATTTTTTATTGGAAAGATGTCCTTTTCCGTTTTGTATTTCCAGCAGTAGGACACTGTGAGATGAAGTCTCTTCAAAATCAGGCGCACATTACACTGGTAATCAACTCCATTAATTATGGATCCTTAATCAGCAATGCAATGAGGAGTAATAATTTGGCCATTGCTTGTCTGTTGAGACTGCAATGAATTACCCTTCACTGTGGAAAGTTAATGATGTCGGCTAACCAGCTGTTTCTTATTTACTGGCTTGTGTGTCCTGCCCAGCGCTGTCATATCTATCTGAGGATATAAAGAGGAAACAATTCATTGTTACTCATTTCATAGTGTCCACATTGCAATGCCTGGCCCACAGCATGCTTTGGAACTCTAGGTACTGGACCAATGCTTATAACCTGAGAGGCGGGGCAATCTTCTGTGCATTCCATTATAGAATCCGGTCTGCTGCATTATTTACACCATTCTATTCCGTCTGTTTACACTTAAAAAAGCAATGAAAGTAATTTAAGAATAATACCCAACAGAAGGTATTCATCTTTTGGTAATTCCCAATGTGGATTATTGCTAGTGTGAGACCTATTCCAAGATACTAACCGGGGGCTGTAAAAGCAGCCGTAAAAGATTTAAAATACATTTTATAAGATGCCAACAGCAGTCGGGCACGGTTTTATGAATTGTGTCTATTCTTTTCTATATTTGATAGCATTGCACGATAACCGTATATTGCTATCTTGAAGATACACATACACGTGATCTTGAATAAATATTTTTTCATGTGAAGAGTAAGCTTCCCTCCCTCAGTGTATATAGTTTTGTGTTTTCCATTTTAAAGTGTTCTAGGTATTTTCAGCACAAGAAGTTCTAAATCAGCTGTCTCCCTTTTTAATCAAATCCGTTCATTCTCTGTAGGTTCCCTCATGCATTAGGAATAGCGGCCTTTTTGACACTTCAATATGCCAACTAAAAGGGCAAGCCCAGTTCAGGGAGTGCTTTCTATATGAGAGCGACGCAACGTGTAAAACAGAATGCCACAGCTGTAACGTGATGTGCGGGGGGATACTGATCTTCAAACCAAATTGAGACGGGCAACCCCCTTTCCATTTCCGACATGCCCTCAGACAGGTAGCTGATCATAGGTTCCCTTGTTAAACCAGGCCACTGAGCATCGAGAGGCTATTTGACATTTGTGACTACATGTGGCGTGTCTCTTCAAATCATTTCAGCAAGGGCTGCTCTCCCTCGGGAGAAAATACAAAAGCGACCTTGTAACTTGCTTGCTCTTCACAGTTCACTTTTACTAAGCTTTTGCTCCATTTTACACAAATGGAATCTGTCCCTATTAGCACCAGAGGTGTTTTTTTTCTGCACATTCTGTAAGTTGTATTTTTGCATTGCAATTCAAGGCAGCTGTTTTAAATGCCACTAACTTTCAGTAAGATAATATATTGACCTTTTTTGGGATTCTTGGTTTGCTGTCCCATAAATACTCCATAAACAAGAGAAAGCATCTGAACAGCTTTCCCCGGCTGAGTCACGAGGGATGGCACTGATGAAGACACTTTCTTGTTTTTGATAAAGTCGCTTTCAGATCAAGTTAAATCACAGCAATTGAAGGGAATGAGGCTGAATTTATTTGTTTTAACTTCCTGCTGATTAGCTACCATTTCTCTGGATCTGATATCCAGCTAAGGATGGGGTTGGGCAGCTTGTGATTAAGTGGCCCCTTGGGATAATCCTCGCTTACCTTTTCATAGCATTTTGCTACATATTAAAAAATGATGGGACTTCAAAAAATGTATTTGTTGGCTTTTGAAAGACAGTATTTCTTGCAGTTGATTTGTGTTTTTGTTGGTGTTTGTGCTTTTTTAACTTCTAACACAAATCTACCATACCCTTTTATTAATGTGTTGATGCTACCTACTCGATTGGACAGTAAATAGTAGCTCACGCTTTTGTGTACATGGGCTGCGGTCATTTAGTTCTGGCTTGATTTTGCACCAATCTTCAGCAAAATAGCCTTTTATGGACATTAAAGATTGCATTGGCTTTTATAGAGTGTTTGTAACCTTTCGGGTGCTGTGGAATTATTACAAGACTGAGGACCCTCTGCATGTGTGTGCCCTGCTTTAAAATGAGTATCTGTAAGCACTGTATGATAAGTGGGTTTAGTAGGATGGCCAGGTTGGTTCTTACTAAAGTGGCCACTGCTTAAGCACTGTGTGAAATCCATTGTGGTCAATGCGGCTTGCTCCTCACTAGCTGCATTCAGTGTTGGGGTGTTGCATGTATTGGTTGATGCCTGGAGTGAGCTATTGCAAGATGGGCAGCTGCCTTGTCAGTGTGGCTCTGCCAGTGTTTGCTCAGTGCTTGTAAAAGTTCTTTTGAAAGACTCCATGTAAATTGAAGGCTCATTTCAGATGTCCCAATGCCTTCCAGCCAATCTCGGCATTGACACTCAATGTAAACAAATAAACTGTAAAAAAAAAAAAATGAAATGACAGATTCAGTTTAATTTCCTAAACATTTTGACTGCAAATAGAAGTGTTCCTGCTGTGCCATGGTAAAGATGCCATAGTTACAGGATTCTATTCAAATCCTTGTTTAGTGTTTTAAAAACGCACATTGTTAATGTAACAAAGGGAAAATCTTGGGGAGTTTTACTGTGTTTCTAACTAGTGAGTCATTATGAGAAGCCTTCTAGAAGACTGCCATTTCTTTTTACTGCAAAATGTCAGTGTATAAGACTGCATGTTTATAACACTTCTGTCTCTGGAGAATACTTCATGCACACCTTTTAAGTGACCCACATTGAAGATAAATTGGACTCCTGCTTCTTGAACTAGTGCTGCTTTCTGGCAGTCATGCCTCACTTTGCTTTTAGAATTTTATTCCAGTTTCTGAATCAATGAATAATTTAAGATGCAGTGTGCCACTGTTGGATGTTCTGCAGAAAGCCAGACCTACTTTCTTTAGCAAAAGAAATACAAATAATAATAATAATAAAAAAAAAACTATCATCTTTTTAATAGAATATCTTCTTGGGCTTATCAGTACAGCAATGGCCAAAACAAGACTCCTGTTACCCTGTGATCTTCAGTGGCAATGCAGATACAATAACATGAGCCGTTTTGGTATAACGATACACACGTCAGTACACAATTGCATTAACATTTCAGTGTCAGTGTGCTACAGCGTCAGGATTCAAGTTAATCAATGAAACCATAGCTTGAATAGGATGCTACCCCCTGGGCCGTTCATAGGCATACAGCAATATATAGAAGGTATGAGTTTGACCCCTTAGTGATGTTAGCTTTGTGTGGATACTCTTGGAGTCATGGAATCTTTTTAAATGGAAAGCAAACTTTATTTTATTGTGCTTATCGGATGTTTCAGGTAAGTGAAGTTCAATTGGATAGCCTTGTGCTGTATAATAACACTCGGTGTGACACAGCTGCAGTTAAAAAGTGCTCTAGAAATGGATCCTTGATTGAAAGCCCTTTAACTAATTTACCCAAACCTTTCTGTGTTTGTTTTTGTCTCTCATCTCAATCGCCAGTGTATTGCTGGGAATGTAATTAGCTGCAGAATAGTAATTGCTTGAACAATACATGTGTGTGGGTGCTCATGGTTCAGTGCTCTCTTACTGACGTATGTGTTTTGTTGTTCTGTTCCCTCCACAAACCTGTAAGTGAGTGGCATTGCTGGTCTAATCTAGTGCCAGAACAAGCGAGTCCATTATACATAAACACACATCATACCCCCCTCCTTGCCTAACTCCTTAGCTCCGTTCTGCAGTGCTGCTGCCTCTGGGATTGCTTGCAGCAAACAAACAGATAAGGTCTATTGATTTTGCTTCCCCCTCCTTCCCTCCTGCTTCTTGTGTAGTGCTGTGCTGCTGACTGGTAAAACAGAGTGAGATGGAGGGAGAGCAGTGAGAGGGAGAAGCCTGAATAACCCCCCTGCAATGATCTCCTCCTTGTTGTGTCTTCTTTGCTTTCCAGCGAGCTCTGCAGAGGATCCCCGCGGCTGCTAAGGGATTCGATTCAAGCTTAACGTCCGTTGGCAGAAAGGGACTTTTCTCTAAACTCCCCCAGGGCACGGCTGTGCTAATACCAGACTCACCGGAGCGGTTTCACTTCATCAGGTACTGTAGCGATCGTCTTTTTCCTGCTGTTCTTGCGGATTTTCAGAAACCTTTTAAAGTTCTGCAGTGCCTTATGTTTTTTATAGATGAAAAGTACAACACAAATAATAGTTTCGCTATTTATTTATATAAATATATTCTCCTTAAGACTTCCCATTGAGGGGAGTGTATTTTATAACAATTTTCTAAGGGGGGGGGGGGGGGGGGGGGGCTGTACACGTTGTGATCCCCTCTATCTAAAAAAGGCCACATTTCCTTTATCTCTGGGACAGGAAAAACTGTGAACTTTATTTGGGTGGCATTGAATCCAGATTCCATGCATATATATATGTGTTTTAATATATTTGATTAGAACAGAAAAAAACACCAAGTTATACTATGTTGAAATGCCCAGTATCCTTTGGGACCCAGGGAGCTGTTTACTGTTCTTAATCCTGCACACACACACGCACACGCACACGCACACGCACACGCACACGCACACGCACACGCACACGCACACACACACACACACACACACGCACACACACACACACACACACACACATATATATACACCTGTCCTGAATGTAGTTGCAAGAGCATGCCAATTTAGATCAGTGGCAAGCAGTTTTAAAGAGGGAAGAACTGTGTCTCTTACTCTGGGTGTTTTGTTATAACTGAGGAATAATCTAAACATTCTGTCTGCCTGCAATGACCATACACCCTACAGTTTTTTTTTTTTTTTATCCAGTCACTGTAGTTACGCTGGGATTCCTGACACTTTTATCCAAACAACTAAAGACACTGATTCAAAATAATGTATTTTGATACTGGTGAAGATTTTAGGATTGATTATTTACATTATTGATATTTTTCTTTTACAAAGGGTTTTCATTTTTACAGGGTTTTGCTGCTAGAAAGCACAGTCAAGTTTCAGTCATTGAAGTGATTACTACCATTTGAACAGCTACTAGCCACAATAGTCTACAGTAGAGTCCACTGCCTTACTGCCAGTATCTGCCTACAGTCATGAGGAAAACCTGTGACAGTTAATTCGCAAGAATGTACTGGGGTTTAAATCTGTTTGTCACCAAAGACCAGCTGTTTACAGTGTTGGCATATTCAGTATCCAGGCCTTAGGCCGAGTGTACGGTATTTTTTTTAACTACATAGATATCTGGTGCCCTGCCTATATTATTGTACTTCTTGAAAGGTTTATGAAGTTATGACCACACTGACTGTGCCACATAGCCCCCCAGTTCATTATCAGATAACATGGTAATAAATGCAACACTTAGTAAATCAGCATTTCTAACGCCCTCATAATAACTACATAACTCTATACTGCATAATCTTTCACAAATAACCAGAAAACCATGATAACAAGCTTATTAAGTATTCATATACATTTTCTTGCTATAGATATTATTACAAAAAATATTATGAAGTAGATCTCTGAAAAATGTGTTAGTGCGTATGGTGTTCAAATGCTGAATTCTGAATTGCCGACATGTTATGAATACTTTTGTGCACAGTAGTGATTCGGATGGACTATGCACGTCCAGTGTTGTGTAGTCTTTGTAAAAATGAATTCTACATGGAGACCAATTCAAATAAAATGTTATCTATATTTTATTCTCTTCTGGTTACAAAAAACAGCACTGGTTGCAAACAAAAACCAGCATTAGTTACAAACTAGAAAGAATAACTGAAAATCAAAAGAAATCCAGAGGGTACTTAGAAATACATTTTAGCTGGCCTGATTTTAGACTGAGACCACCAGGGGATCTACACTAACTAATAACACTCTAGGGGTGATTTTCTGTTGCTGATTTAGTTTGACTCTGTTACTATCACATCAAAGGGAATATACAGTGCAGCGATCCTTCTGCTGTAATACAATGCCAGACAGATTACATTTTGACCTTTGATGCACTGTCTTCTAAAAAAGGCTGATGCATTCTTAGACTGATCTCCCAAGAATGGTCAAAACTAACAGCCAATATACATTTAGATTATAGAGTGTGAAACTGAGAAGGTATTGGGATCAATATGGCGTGATGGACAAAAACAAAGCTTAGTGACTCCATTAGACTTCTTCTCTAAGGTGAGGAGAAAGAGCCACAGGGATAAGCAGACAAGCATTATATTAGAGCTCTATTGAACTGGGGTCCCTGGTTGAAAACCTTATTGGTCTTGGTGGAAATATCCAGCCCTGCTGGCCAGCTGAATGGAGTCCTGTGTTGATTAGCTGTCAGATGGGATGGATTCCCTGCTCCGAGGGCAGTCAGACAGACGCTGTTTAGAACAAATGCATCAAGCACATTCAGTGCAGATACACTTGCAGTCTCAACTAATTTATACAATTTGAAACCAGCAGAGCTGCTCAGCAGCAGACCTCTATGTGAAAACATACTCCGGAGAGCAATGCCTCCAATTCTGAGTGCTTTTTAATTCTGGAAAGAAATTGAAATAGAATCCAGCTGTGTGTAAGGCACATTTAAGGAGTATAACTTAAGACATACTTAATACATTAGTTTAGTATGTCTCTGCCTGTTCACTGTGCTTTTGCTCGTCTCAAGGTTTATTTTACTGTTGTAACAGAAATTGAGAGAGTCATGTTGTGAGAGTCACATAACTCCAAGGAGACACAGCCATTGGCAATGTGTTTCAAGTGATGCTGGGAAATGTAGTTCCTGCAGTGTGATGGTGGCCTTAGCCAAAACATTTGCCCAATGTGTTTATTCACTCTCAGGATCTCATGGCTGAAAACCATTCTGTATAAATTAGATGATTTCTGACCCTTTTAATGTGTCTTCAATTATGACAGTAAGATGAGCTGAATTTACTGTTGATACAAAATATACCTGGCTTACGGTGGAACTTGAAACATAGTACAAGGTATTACATTGTGGTGTTCATGAGAATATCTTTGTATCCATCAGTAAATTCTGCTACACAGTACATGTACAACATAATGTAATAGAGTAATCCGTATAGCTGTAACAATTACTATATTAACACAGTTATGGTTTAGGGATTCAGCTTTTATTAGGGAGCTCCCCTGAATTCCATGTTTAGAAAGGTACAGGGTATTAATGCTTGTGACAGGGTAGCTGTCTGCTGTGTGGGTGCGTGCATTCAATAAACAAACAGCAGTGATGTCTAGGCATTCCAGGGAACGATGCTGCAATTGCTCAGTCTTTGTTGTTTAGTTTCGCATACTGAACAGCATGCAGGAGAACTCAGTTCAGCTCTGCAGTTCAGACCAAGCAGACAGTTTTGTTGTGTGTTTGTGTTATTTTTTTACTGAGGAAAAGAAAAATGTAACTATAGGCGGAACAATTTAAAATGTTCCCGAAAGACTTCGTAACACACGCATCAGCAAACTCGCAAGCGCTAGCTTTATGTTTTGCTTCACTGGTGATTTTTTAAAAACATTTTTATTACGGTAACGCTCATCTGAAGAGGCATTTTCTACTTTAGTAGAAGACTCTCGTCCTTGTGTTTTGTAATATAATCAAGCATAGACGAACCATCTATTTTGTCATACTACTGCCCCTGTGTTATTTTTCACAAACGTCTTTTAAAAAGTTTATTTTAGAATTTCTAAATTTAGCACGATTGAGTGTTTAATAGTTCTGGATGCTATTAAGGTTATCTCATTATTTGAATTACGTTATGGGTGTCTGTGTAGGACAGTGGGATGTGAAGATCCCAAAGTAAACCCCACAGAATATGGAATCAAATATGATTTTTTTTATGCATCTATAAATGTTGTTCCAATGGTTTAAAAAGTCTATGTAACTAAATAAAACAATTCTGAGTAATACATATAAACACAAACAATGGACTACTACAAAAATTCTAGCAATGTCACTGACGTTGCCCTCCGTCTGTTAAGCTGAGTTGAAATGAAAAATGCAATCAGGGGGGACTGCTTGAAAAGTTGCTAATTGTTTTCATTGCAGGATGACCTTAGCTTGTTATTCTAAACCTGGGTTTCTCTCTTCCATGGTTTCTTTGCATATCACAATAATTGTTTGATTTCTGTGTCCTGCTGCTGTGTGTTCCATTGCATGCAACATGTATAGTTAATATTCATTGCAGGCACTGTTGCAGTAATATCTGTGCAGAGAATAAATGCCAAGTCTTGCCTATTTCATCAGCATTTGACACAAAACCTTAAGGAGCGTTTTAAGAAAGGTGTTTTTTTTTCTCTTTCGTTAAACGATTATTTGAAAAATTAGACTAATAAACCCTGTCTAAAAGAACTGAAAAGGTTCCTAAAATGCAAACTTGATTTATTTTATACAAAATCGGCTTTAAAAAAAAAAACAATCTTTAACAAAACAGTCCTTAGTTTTGTAGCTCGACCCTATTCGATGCTTATGCAGTTTCAGAACAATGAGAATCATTAATGTGTCAACCTATCTGTATGGTTTTGTATTGGTTCATGCCATTGTTACTGCCTTTGTGCTACATGTTCCCTTTGTAGCAGCAGACCCTTGCATTGCCACTGCACACTAAGGATTTCTGTTAAGCAGAGTGGTCAGACTAATCTTTGAAAATTTTCAACTGCGTAACGGATTACAGCCAAATGCAATCTAACACACATATAGGAGTGATGGTAGAATCAAGACAGTTGTCAAGTTCTCCTTATAGAGTGTGGCTGATGGATGAATGGACAAGACCATTTTTCAAATGAGTTTATGTTATGGCCAGAAGCCCTCCTTTTACAGAGTACTGTAACTCTACAGTGTTCGTGATTTATTGTTTCATACAATCTAAAGATGTTCCTTCTGGAATGCACACTGATTAATACTCTTGCATCACGCGCACTGCAGTGCATTGAGAAGCTGCTTTATAAAGAGGGGTCAGAATTGATCCTCAGGGAGCACCCTCTCAAACAGAAGAGCTATCGGATAACACATAGCTGATTAGACCTTAAAGTAAATGAGGTCTAAGTGAAGCACTGCTCTGCAAAAGTTATTCATTCAAATCTGACTTGCCTCCAGCATGTCAAGGAACACAACTCCTACGTTTATCCTTTGAGAGTTGGTAACAAAAATATATAGATATATATATATATATATATATATATCTATATATCTATATATATATATATATATATAGATATATACTATCTATATATATATCATATTATATATATAAGGTATATATATATATACATATATATATATAAATATATATATATATATATATATATATATATATATGCAGTAAAAGTAAGACCATTTGGACCACTATGGGATTAGTTACACGAGGAATGTTTTTCTGGGAAGTTACTTCATGCCGTTACTTCATGCAGTTTACACACGTTTGCCTTTTAAGTGTAGATTTTAGAAATAAATCATGTTAATGTTACAAAAGGGAACAAAACACATCAAGAGGCGTTAAGAGAACTTTCAATATATCGCTTAGTTGTTTTGGTTCTAGTTTTGTAAAATGAACAGGGGCTTCACAGGAGGAGGAGGAGCTAATTGCTGAAGTAAACCCTTTGAAAATATCACCCAGTGTGATTTCCGCTTAACCAGAACGTCGTTGAAATGAAAACTGGAAATGACAGAACAGTTTATTTCCAGACGGGAGTAGAGGGGTATGGTAGTAAATGAGAGAAAAGAGTATTTTTTTATAACAACTGACAGTCTGAACAATTTAATATTAATTTTTGATTCAGAAAGATTTTTGAAGCATTCATTTTTGGTCAGACCTCTTATTACTTTGGGAAGCATTTATTATGGAAAATAAAATGTGCCAGCAGCAGATGAAAGCCAGCAGCAGATGACAAGGTCAGAAAAGATTGGTCTTTTAATTATATTTTCATCCATCCAAATGAGAAAATGAATGAATATGGGCTGCTGCCTTCCCATCCAGGAATGAGTCACTTCCTCATTAACCTTGCTGAGGCGTGGGATGGAGGATTCCCATCATACACTAACCCTCACACATTGAAATCCTATTTCGTATGATTCCGTCATGATTCTCATTTTTCTAGACAAATTTTTAAAAAAAGTCAGTGTTTTTTTCCTGTTTTGAAGTGACAATAAAGTTTGGCTCATTTTTATGTAATTTCTTATTTTTATAAAAGAATAAAACAATTGGAGTCTTCGAGTGGCTCCCCTAGTAAAGGCACGGCCACGTGGTGTACAGGGTGAATCACACAGTCAGTCCAGGGGTTAGGGAGGCAAAATAGACAAGGGCTTAGACATTTCATTGCCCCAGTGGCCAGAAGCCCTCTGGCTTGTCCTCCAGGGACTGGCAGCTGGAGGACATGGGATTGGAGGACTCCCAATGATCTTAATTTTCCCTGAGCTGTTGTGGAGAGTTGCTGCGGTGACATAAGTGGGGAGGAAAACAAGGGGTAAAATACTAAATAAAAAATAAAATAAAAAAAAGAATAAAACAATTTTAACTTGAGAAACCTCTCACAGCAAACCCTGGAAAGCTTTTACCCTCCTCAGCTTATTACAACTCTAACCATCCCATACTTGTATCCCATCCCGCAGAGAGAGATGTTTTTTCCTGTAGGCCCTGGGGTCCCTCCTTGCGAGGTTTGTTTGTAAGTAAGATCTAAGTATCCCAGCTAAACATTACTGCAGATGGCTGAGGACTAAACGTCTTCTATTCCCGCAGAAGTGCTCTGAAATCTATTCACTCGAGTGCACAGGAGCTGGCCTGCAATTCTTGCTGCGCTTATTCACAAAGAAACTCTTACCATGGCAATACTGTGGCACTACAATGCTAATGCAATGGTTCTGTTAGAAGGGGCAGCGGTAGCGCAAGGAACACTTGGTATAACGTTGCATCAGGGAAAGCATATTTTTATATTTTGACTTGCAAAACATAACATGCTTTTTGGGGTGTACACAGCAGCCTGTATTTTTGAACAACAAAAGTAATAATAATAAAAGTGTTAGTATTATAGTTGAATGAAATCAAACCGGTTTGAATTGGGACCCTGATTTAATTCTTTATGAATAGGTTGATGCCTATTATGTACGAACAAAGGCACTATTCTCATCACCTGTAATGACTTTCTGGTATCTTTCTACTCCCTTTGAATTACACATGCTATATGAGTTTCTGTACTGAGAGTTCAGTTGGTATGTGTGCAGAGTCAGAAAATTAGCTCTCGCTGCATGGCCTCTCCCTCAAGGTATCTCCTGTAACTGCAGAGGGCTATGTAGTCCAATGGTTAAAGAAAAGGGGTTGTAACCAGGAGGTCCCTGGTTAAATCCCAGCTCAGCCGCTGATTTATTGTGTGACCCAGAGCAAGTCGCTTAACCTTCTTATGCTCCCTCTGTCAGATGAGACGCTGTTGTAAGTGACTCTGCAGCCGATGCATAGTTCACACACCCTAGTCTCTGTAAGTCACCTTGGATAAAAGCGTCTGCTAAACAAACAAATAATAATCTTCTCAAAAGATAAATCAATGGGCAGAAAGTGCTGCGGTAAATACTGTCAATTTATTGCAAATTGTCAATGAAATCCCAAATAATAAATTAGTGTGAGGCTCAGGCAAATGAGATCTTACCAGTCAGAGAGTTTGTTCAGGAGCTGACTTTTTAAACACACATTCTGTGAGTATGAACCACTGCAGTAACACAGGGGGTAACTTGAAACAGGCCCTTATTAATCCCGCAGAGTGGGGGGCGGTCACAGACCTATACGTACACATGTGACACTTCTGCATATACCTGGAGTTCCAATTGCCTTGAAACAGTGCAGCTAAACTGTAGTGGGGGGTGCACATTGTTTGTTTAATATTGCAAAGTCAAAGTCAGATATTTATTTTTCTATTGCATATCCCGGCAGCTTCGACAAGTTGCTGGGCTTTACAAAACCAGTTTAAAGCACAGTTCTTTTCAGGTTATATGAAGAAAATGAATGGTGCTCAATGTTTGAGCGATGATTGCAAATCTCATAAGATAAGAGATGGTAATGTGAGAATATTGCTTGTAGCTACTTGCTGTTAATTAGGGAAAGTGGATAATCCAGGCCAGCATGTGTTCACTGGGACTGTGCATTCTAGGAGTCCTGCATCAAAAGAGAAATGTAAAAGGTACCTGAACACATTGCAGTGAGACTTAAAAAAACTAAAACCAACACCTTATCCAGGTGGTAGATTGACCCTTTGCATAATCAGTGGTGGGACGTGCTTTTCAATCTGGAACGTTAACCTAAAGAATCCGTGCATTCTACATCCCATCCCTTCTCAATTTTTCACAAAGGATTATTAACACGTTGTCCTGTAATTGAAACATTGTGGCCAAAGCTGCTTGCATGTCTAACATTTGAACTAGCCTGCAGGAGCACGGTTGTCAGTGGCAGTCATTGCATTTGGAGCTGTGTAATGGAGGTCTTGCTCAGTCAAGCTATATTCATTAGGTTATCCAATTAGATCTAATGGAACTATATGCATGTCAATAGGTAATTCTCTTGGGACATGCTGTTTTGAAATGCAGGACATTCAAAGCTTGCTGCAGATGCCTTGCAAACAGGAGGTGGGACCTAATCCTGCAATGAAACTGGGAAATGGAGCGTTCTGCTGGGCTGTTTAACCCCTGAAGTGCCCTAACTGTTCCTTGTACAGCTGGGTATTCATTTTATATGACTACATCTGTATTTACATGATTTGTGGATAGAAATAAGACTCCCATTGCATAGCAGTTTGATTCATTCCTGGCTTTACTATAAGTTTAAGACACATGTGATCTTGTTACCTTTACACCATGGTCTTATTTCTGTGACCCAATAAACCAACAAAACCAGTTACCAACAACTTTTCTACAAATATCTAAAATATACTTGTTTATATTTTTAATGTTTTGGGTACTACTACGTATTTATAATGTCTCATATTTTCTAGAATTTATTCTTCATATTCTATACGCATTTTTGTGTACGTATGTTAAAATATATATTTTAAAATATTTCAAACTTAGCCACACATATATTTGGATACATTGTTTTGCACAATGGGTATTTCTTAAGAAAAAAAAAATGCAAACATTGAGAACACTCAACAGAAAAAGACCTTGTGACCCACAGATTGTTGTGTTTCGTGCCCTGCAAACCTGCAGTTTCTGAGGGGGAGTGGCAAAATTGAGGTCCAGGAGGAGCCTAACAAGGCCCTAAATTCAGCAAATCCATTGCAACCAAGCACTTCAAACTGCCCATCAATCCACAACCAGAATGAATATGTACTCAATGGGGAAAACATACTTAAAACCAATTGAAAAAAACAGCATTCTACAAGCATTTCTTTGTAATTAAAACTAATTAGCTGTAATTGAGAGTAATTCTAAAATACAAGTTATGTAATTACCCAGTCATTTTCACAAAGTACTGTAATTGGCAGATGACAGTCATTCCTAGCATTGTTTTGTTATTTTCTTTATCTAATGTTTCAGCAAAAACAAAGAAAGAAAGCCAATTAAATGTTAATAAATTAAAAAGTAAGTCCATATGATTCCAGTTCCATAGTAATGATTCAGTGATTTATGGCTTGACACTTCCAATATAGACAGGAGTAAACAGAAAAACTGCGTAAAAGATCAGTTTGTCAATTCATTTTAATCAGTGAGTTAATGGTAAAGTCTCTTTCAGTGAGCTTTAAGAGTGCGTTTGGGGGCAGGTCATGGCACTGCACCCTTGGATTATTGAGTTCTAATGATTCCAGGAGCTGAGCATTGTGACCTCACAACTAAAGCCTAATCAGCACCTCTAAACTCTTTGTATTAGACATGGCATACAGAGGGATAATGGATCACTGGGCATCAAATACCAGCCGTGTAATTCAATCAATGGAGGGGTTCAGCTGGCATTGTTGACTGAGAGGCTGAAGCTTCAGTGGATCGTGGACAGCCCGGGAGCTCTCTGTTACCCACTGGTTTGTGTTCTGTTCAGCCATCTGTTGTGTACAGCGTTGCACAGTACCTCCAGTTGCAGGTACATTGTTTTGTAGTTTAGCATTCTAGTGTTCTCATTTTAATAGTCAATACAGAAGAAAGAATCGACAGAGGTTAAAGTCCAGTTTGGTCAGTAAAGGCCTATAATGCGAAATGTTTGTAATTCTGGTTATTACATATGACACAAAATTAACTTAAATCCTCTGCTTCTTCAATAAATCTTTTGAGATGCCAGCTTCATATTGTCAGTGTAATTCGGAGGGGCTAAAGACAATGGTACGTTTCCCTTTGATTTGTGACCTAATATTACAATTAGTTTTAATTCTAAACCATGTATAAGAAGGGGGTTGTCAGCAATCCAGCACTGTACTATCTTCATTTTCGTGATTTTACAGGAAGTTAATATGTTGAATTTTAGGGTTCCTTCCAGGATGCTGTTTCACTCCGTTTGAGAAGCCAGAACTTCACAAGATGAAAGAGACACTCTACACCCAACTTTTCTGCTTCAGCTATTTTTATTAACATGTTCAAAACATATCATTTGATTGATTACAAAAAGTACATGCCTGTAACGTAATTTAATTAAATATTGTTGAAATAATTTGACTTATAATTTACATAATTAACATAGAATAAGAAAGTTTGAAAACCTAATATAAAACAGAAATACCTTTTTTTGTTTTTCAGGGCTTCTAGTCGAAGCCCTCAAACACATTTGCCTTTCTGAATTATTTTCTTCTCCAGTAAGATAACCATGTACTGTTTGTTCATTGGCTTTCATACATGATTCCTGTTCGTACAGAGGCGTGTTTTTGGATTTTCCTGTGACGTGATATTTATAATTAATGACTTGCAATTGAAGGGCTCAGTAATGGGAGATTGCAGTGCATTACCCTTGCTTGTATGTGTCAGAGATACTTGCCAGCTGTGCAGGTCGGTGTTGGGCAGCAACAGCAGAGCTGTTATGTAAACAGGGCAGGAACCCTACCGCTTCATATTGAACTGCAGGATGTGGAAATAGCTGTACAAATAATAAACCGCATTAGTGCTGTTGGCATTTGTCTTTGTGTATCCCAGGGCTATTGGGCCTGTCAGAGTAACTATCGCTCTCGATGCTGGCAGGCTGACAATATTATTTCTATTTTGTAATACATTCTATCTGTCTGGTCAGAGAGTAGGGGTAGCACAATGTAATCTTCCCCACCGCCTTCAGTTCTTCACTATAAACTTCAATGCACAGAGCAATGCTAATATGCTTCCCCACCTAAATGCCTCTTTTGAGAAAGGAAACTTAGTTATTTATGTGTGCTGTAATAGTAAGAAGGGCAAATTATGATCCATCATTTGGTGTCTGAGACCAAGATCCTTTGCTCTGTTTAAAAAAAAATAGCCAACAAAATGGAATTGGAAATGCAGGGAATATGAAAGTTCCACTCATGGGAAGATCATTGCATGCTGGAGACCCACACTGACGGGGGAGTTATCAATCTTTGCTCAGATATTGATGTACTGAAGCTTTCCCCCACATCACGCCCCCTCTGTACTGTGCTACTGGGGGGCTGTGCTACTATGTAATAAAAAATAACGACAAATTAATCTTGGTTTTCTACATGGCTGACTTAGCACCTTAAGATTAGGTCATTCTAATCCTGTACCTAGATGTATTCAATTGCAACGCAGTGGCACGGCAACAGCAATACAGAGGTCCTTTCTGAAAGGGCAATGATAGTAGCAGCTACAACGAGAAGAGCTATTGGGAGAATGGTATCACAGTGGTAACATTATAATATTGTGAATAAAATAGTAAGTGACTTTTGAAGCTACTACTTACTCTTTAATTAGTATGCTAGTGTTAACATTTAATAAATGAATACAGACTAAAAGCTAGTTAGATATGGTTTACTCTACCATTGTGTTTAGACTCTGCAGACCTACTCTGCATGCTAATTGAATCCAGCAGGGACCATCTCAGGTGGTGATAACAGTACCACAGTACAGCCTCAAAACATTAATCTGACAAGGACCATTTCTTGTAAAGTAGGGCTTCCCTCTGACCAGTCCCTTTGGTAAACTTCCCAGAGCTTCAAGGTGAAATGGATTGAGGTTTTAAAGCAAGTATAATTGCCGTCAACATCTTTTTATGTCTTCTTGTGGCGTTTACGGTGATGTTGGCGCAAATGTGTTTGGCTGTACCCTGTTGTAGCGTTGAAGGGAACTTTCCAATGCAGGGGGTCAGCAGAATGACAAAGTCGTATTTCCACATTCAGAGCTGGCCCTTCACAGGATCAGGCTGTTCAGGCTGTGTTGTGAGGCAGCAGGCAGGCAGGAGATGTGAATCTCATGATATTAGCTTAATCTGACAAGCCCTGCGGATTCTCACAGAAATTAAGTTGGTGTAGGAAGCTGGCAGCGAATATGATTACACAGTGATGTGCATCTGACGGCACGGGGGAAGTTTGGGTGGAACCTACTAAGTTTATCCTCTTCATTTATTTTTTACAGTCCCTTGTGTAAGTTCAATTCCGGCTGCATAAAAACAAAAAATTAGATTAAGACTTGAGTGCTCATAGGGTCTTCAATCCGCCATCCTAAAATTTATAAACATGTTTTTTTTTCAATACTGTAAACATGCCACACTCATGCAGAAACTGTAATAAATGATCACATAATGAGATGGTAAACAGATAAAAAATATTATGAAACCCCCCTATTTTTCAAATATAGGTGCCTGTCACCTGTATACTTCTCCACTGTTTTGTATATAATAGATGTCCCTTGTAACAGGCAAGGAGGACACAGATTGATTCCCGCTTAACTAACCCATTACTCAAACATTTGCCTTGCCGAAGCCCTCTTTAAATAGTCCCCAGTCAAACACCAGTCCCAGAATACCAACGAGGGACAGACTGCATTCTTAAATCTATGAATTAGGATATATTCAATAGCAGAGCCAAACGCTGACAACAGGCTTGTATTGGATTGCGGAAAGCAAATTAGATCCTCTAACCTCACTCATTTGTATTGAAAATGAATGGGGCTCTGACGTCTTTGGAATTGATTGGAAAAAGTCCCCTATTCTGCTCTGCAAATTGCTTTTCAACGCTGAGGCATATTGCTCTGCCTATCAAGCGATACCCTCAAGCTAGTTTGGGTCAGGGTGGGTTGTGGGCGCTGTAAGTTAAAACCAGGATTGATTAGTGTTAACAGACTTACGGGGTCTGGTTTTTGTCGTGTTGCAGCAATTATTCTGCAGAGTAGCTGTTACAATTCTGAAACCTGAGAGTTGCTGCGGCTGCGGTCTCCCCTGGGGTTGGCCCGTGAATATTCTGCTCATTGATGCCTTGAATAATGCATCCCGTCCGCAGCACAGTGACTGCAGCACCCGGCATGCATTAATTCTCGCTGACGTACTGGCCTTCACTCTCTGTTGTATGCTAGATAGCCATCGGGGCATTTTCAATTGATCTAAAGCCATTTGAATAGATTTTTTTTTCTTCTTCATTTCCCTTTTATGTTTTTTGATGTTTGTAGACATTCTAATTTGAAATCTATCTATCCAATATTGAGCACTTTTCTCTTTAAATCTGTCATTGCCTGGCTCTCATTTTTAGCTTTTATCTTGTCTTAACTGCCCGGACTGAACAGATTTCCTCTTTCCATTCAAATCATGTGACAATGCAAACTCTGCCAGCCCCACTGACACTCTCTCTCTCTCTCTCTCTCTCTCTCTCTCTCTCTCTCTCTCTCTCTCTCTCTCTCTCTCTCTCTCTCTCTCTCTCTCTCTCTCTCTCTCTCTCTCTCTCTCTCTCTCTCTCTCTCTCTCTCTCTCTCTCTCTCTCTCTCTCTCTCTGTGGGTATGGTGAGTTACAAGGCTAACCTTGTTACATGATTTAAATAGAATGAGGAATGATGTTCTGTCCCAGCACTTAGGATTCTCCAGACAAGATCAAAGCAAGCTTGAAGCAAGATCAAAGCAAGCTTTATGAACAAGATGATGTCGTTCGGCCCATCTAATGTTAATGTTGTTGAGGCAAAAGCACAGATTCAGATAGCCCTTTCCATATGCTAACCACTCCTTCCTTCTTAATGGCAGATTGAGAAAAAATATTACTCAGTATTGCAGCAAGTAAGGGACATGTAAGAAAAGCTGTTAAAATTACAACTGAAGATACTTACTCTCTGCTGTCACACTGTAAGGATTGCGATTTCAGTCTTGTTTTGTTTTCTTCTCTTCCAGACGTTGTTGCCACAGATCAGCAGGATCCCGTCATGACGGACACGGTGTTTGGGAACAGTTCGGACCGCTGGGTCTGTCCCAACGACAGGCAGCTCACCCTCCGAGCCAAGTAAGAGCTGCAGATTATCACAACTGTTACTAGAGGGACTGAACGAGACTGGCGTCAGCAGCACACTGACCAGGCCTGATTAGTCATTGTGATACTGTGTGTGAGGGAGACACAATAGTGATCCTACTCCTAAAAAAAATCTGTAACCTTAGAATTGATATACCTGAAAGAGTACAGGTTTAAGAAAGTGATATCTTAACTAATGTATTCTTATTTTTTAGATACTTCGTATGATTTTCTCTTTCGGTCCATCACATCCTGCTACCAACGTGCAAGAACATCTGGTGCACCCAAGTTCAACCATCAACCTGCCCCCTTTCAGCATTCAGCTCCAAGTGGATGCAAGAAATACATCAGTATGGAATTCCACATAGAACAATGGATATTTCTTACTTCCACTAGGGGCAGAGTGTTGCAGGGGGAGTAGGTTAATGGTGATAGTGTACCATGTGAGTTAGATTGGATTTGTAGCACCATGCTGAGACCTTGGGGGTCCATCAAACTTCGGATATTTAAAAAGTCACAAAGTATATCTAAACATCAGTTAAGTCTGTTCCATACCCATACCCAGTTGCCACTCAGTGGGAGTGCTCAGCAGCACCTAGAGTTAGCTGGTAAGACAAGACAGGGTTATTACAAGTCATTACGATCATGGTCTCCTTCCGGTTAATGACCGCTGCATTCACTATGCCACCCTGTCTATCTATTTAAAATCTGCCCTTCCTCCATTCATTCTTTGTGACACACTCAGTCCTTTATCGTTCGTTCATGAAGCACACATCCCATCAATAATGTACACTTGAACTTGTTAATGGATTCTAGCATGGCCAATCCCAGATGCAATTCTTCTAGTGCAAATGAGTGACACCACAGTCACTGTCAACTGTCCTTCTGTATCACACACAGTCCACGTATAACTGCTGCTGAATCTCTGAATGTGGCTTTGCGTGCATGTTCTGGGTATGTGCATGTTTTTCTGGCATGTGTCAAGTTTCTACTATAAGCTCTTTGTCAGACTTATTAGGGCATGCAATGCAGTAATTAAACTGGCTGTTCAATATGAACTTTCCAACAGGAGTACAGCTATAATTTTTGTCAACGTGCTGAATGTTAGAGATGTACCTGTACTCGGTGCACCTGTTGTATGCTGTGCTGGCAACTTGGTTTGTGTTGTTGGTGGTGTAAGGGTTAATAGATTCCCTCTGGGAAATTTACTGCCTGACCACTTTGAATAATTCAGACTCAAAGCCTCTCTAACCTTTTCTTCCCTCTGCCCATCAATTCCCTTCATTTTGCCATTGCTGATTCACTCTGATGACTGCCCTTGGTCCTGAGGCACCTGTTTGATGTGCACCCACCGCGTCTCTTTCGAATGCTGTTAGATCTTTGCCTTTTTGCTATTGTGCTGCTCCCATAGCTTTATACTGCTGCAGGGATCCCACGTCACATGGAGCGGTCAACCTAATTTGCATCTCCAATTCAGAGCGATGCCAAATCGGGTAGACAGGTCCTTATAAAGTGGCAAGGCTGTGTAAGTTTTGTATTTTGATTGTTTGACACCTGGGAAGGAGATGCTTATGCAGAGAAAGCTCCCCCACTCCCTCTCTGGTCAAATACACCTATCTTGTGAGCTGTGTGGGGAATAGTGGGGGTGGCAATGTTACTACTCTAGCCTTTCCAGCATGTGGTGTGCTGGTGTACTGTATGCTGGTCAGAGGTGATGGATACTTATTGGTTCAGAAGACAATCTGGTTTAGGAGTTGGATAAGTTGAAAGAAAGAAATTGGTTCATTCAAATTCCCTTCACTATAAAATCAACTATCTGTTGCATACAATCCTAAATATATCTCCAATAAATCTTGCATGGGGTTTTATATACCTGCTTTGTGCAGCTGAGTAGCATTTGCTGGAGACCTGGGTTAGAAACCAGTTAAAACAGTTTCAGGGAACCACTTTCCACAATTCTAAGATTCCAAAATGAGAACTGCTAAATTATTCTACTAATTCACTAAGCCATGTTAAATAAAAAATTAAGGCCTCAGTTGTGTGCTTCTATAGGTTCACTCCCAGGCCTCAGTTGTGTGCTTCTATAGGTTCACTCCCAGGCCTCAGTTGTGTGCTTCTATAGGATCACTCCCAGGCCGCAGGGACGGGCTTTTGCCGAACGAGCAAAAAAGTTGCAGCTGAGCTTTCTGCATGGTTACGCTTTGTAAAGCTAAGCTCATCAAGACCATATTTTAACGAGGCTGTGATTACAGGGAGGTCCTGCGTCAGGCTGCAGCTAATATGAGGCATGTCCCGGCACGATTCACGTGCTACAATAACGTGAGGCTTTTGAATGCCAGCATCAAGTAGACCATCAAGAGGTCAACAATCTGTGCATGCGAGAATCTTAATTGCTGGCGATATAACACATTTTAATACAAAATTATTAGAATAACCGATCTAACCTACTAATTCTTATTGTCCACCCTTGGAATGTTTTTGTTTTTTTGTAATTTTATTCTAAAAGCATTTTGTCTTTGCCCAGAGTGCCACACAGTGGCCAAATGTTGTAACTCCAGTTTCATTGAGTGGGCTTTGTTTCATATTACAACTCCTGTGACGGAAGAGGAATTTTGCTGAGCATTAACTAACGTGACCACCATTAGCAGCTATGACAATAGACACTTCCAGGATGGCAAATTGATTGACTGTAGTTCATAGTACAAGAATGTTGAATAGTCCTATGGAATATGAAAGACTATTAGAGCTTGAAGGAACGTCCCAGCACTCGGTTAAAAAGTTGTTCTTGTGTGCTGCCACTGTTTAAACTGCTGCGAAGCTGACCTTGCTTGCTGTGTTGTTAATCCTCTTCCTTTTTCTGTCTCCTTCCTTTATTTTGCCTCAATCCTCTCTGCAGTGAAAAGGAACAGTAAGTACTCTCACATTCTCTGTTCTAACCTTCTCTGTCTGTATTGCTTTTCCTTTGCAAGAAGCTATGAGTATGCCTTTAGGGATTTATTGCTGTCAATGTAAAGCCAGTGTTTGTAACTAATGAATTTAGTGTAGGATTTGTTAATGTGTAACCATGCACATTAACTTGATACATTGAGAAACATTAATTTAATACTTGTGTGTAAGGTGGCTCTTATTGTATACAATGTCATCTCGTGCTGTTCTGAATGCTCAAATGATGTGAAATGATGCCTCTTGGAATAAGAGACATCTTACAGGCAATGTGTTAAAGTAAGAAAACATGATGTCTTATACATGATTTCTAATGAAAAATATAAATGTATTAAAAAGGACATCTGGCATTGGAGCTGTTTTGAACCATCAACCAATAGAGGGAACATTATACAGTGCATTACACATCAGGTCCTGTCTACCCATCATACAATTCAAAAATAATAATAATAATAATAATAATAATAATAATAATAATAATAATAAAAAAAAAAAAAAAAAACTTTATCATTGCTATAGTTTAATAGCCAAAAATATCCCTAAATACTGGGTATCATTTTCAAAACAACACAAAAGCAAAATATAATTACAGGTCAAAAACCTGGAGGGTTCAAACAGCCTAAATTTAATTTAAGGGAAAAAAAAACAAGTAACATAATTTAGTTAATCATAACTTCAATGCAATGTTATTCATTAATGCTCGCTTCTTATTCTTGGTTATGAAACACAACCTTCATGGGAAGAGTATTTCATTATTATTATTATTTTTTTTAATAAATATCTAGTGTTCTGAGATTGGCTCATGATTTCCTGATTGTAGTACTCTTGGGAGTAGTAATGATGTCACTCATAAGAGACACGGCAATTGGAAAGCTGGGGATCTTGTCACTCCAATAATTCCTACAACCAAGAAATCAGAGGAGATGTATAGAAAAGCTGAAAACAGCACTTGTAGATTTGAATGAAAGTATACTTTTGTTATGTCATGGTGGCATTCTTCACCTGGTACAGGCACCTGTAAACTGTTCTGCTCAGCAGGGAGGTGTACAACTACAGACAAGCTTTGTTTCAAGTTTGTGAAGTTGGTCTGGTATAAAACCACAGTATTTTGTTTTGGGTCCCAGAAGAATACTCTTAAAATAGCCCAGGAAATTGAGTTGCTTGCCTTTCAGTCTGCTTTTTTGTGTGTGTGCGTGTGTGAAGTAAGCCTGTCTCTAATGGAAGGCGCTTGTGTTTTCTGAGTGTGCTTCACAGAATCCCAATAAGCTTGGCGAGCAGCTTACTCATTCTTGTTTAATGTAGTGTTTCTGGAGATTGCTGACATTGCTGGCATTGGTTGTCTCTTGAGATTTCAAAAATGTTTCGTGCATTTAATCACTGGGCCTGTTTCATTGATAGAGCAATCCAGTAGAGTGGGCCGCAGCTCTCTTCTTGAGCCTATCTCTCTTCATTCTCCCTGCGTGGATGCTGTGTATATGAACAGCTGGACTATAAAGAAGGAAATTGAGAATTACTTGTTTTACATTTCTCTTACTATTTTATGACGTTTGCAGTCATTCTAAGTGGTTGTATTACTCCCTTATTGAGTCATCTTTCTCTATGTGTGCTCTATTGGCTTTGAGCTTGTCTGGAGAGTCATAAGTGCTGGGAGCAAGTGCTGCTTTCTCATTCCATTCAAATTATGTCACGGTTTGATCTTGCTGCACCCACTCTCTGTCTATATAAAAGTAGAGTCCAGTAGGTGGAGCTGTCACATGATTTGAATGAAAAAAAATGTTGTCCTGGAATTTAGGATTGTCCAGACAAGCTCAAAGCCAGTCAAAAGAAGATTTAGAGGTAGCTTCGTCCAGGGCTTGTGGATTGAGATGCTGCAGTAGTTGTGACCAGGGCTCATGGATTGAGATGGTGCATACAGTAGCTGTGACCAGGGCTTGTGGATTGAGATGGTGCATAGAGTAGCTCTATTGAAGTTTTCAGGAAAAGGTGATAGGGATGCCTATGCTGTCAAGCATATAATGTATTTACATCTCTGAAAAGAAATGGTCCAGTTTGAGTAAATGTGGCTTAATAAACAATATATTAATAAAAAACTTGGTTTTATTCTATAAAGGAAAATACAACAATAAGACAGAGTAGCAATAAGTAATGGGTTTATTAATATAGAACAACACAAGTACCAACAAGTACCAACAGGAGAAAGTAGATTTGTGTAACCTGTGCTTCAGCACTTTATCTAACAGCAGGTCAGCTCTTCATATTAATAGCTAGAACCAATATGCACAGCCTAAATACTTCAAGAATATTTAGTGTTATTACTGTGTGCAGATCTGTTATGAATGAAAAATGCTAAGCTAAAATATATATATATATATTATATATATATATAATATATATATATATATATATATATATATATATATATATATATATATAATACACTCTATTAAAAAATTTAAAGTACTGTAATTCAAGGTCTATTAAGCACTCAAGTTGTGTATTTCTTTGCTGTTTAATATCCTGTTATGTGTGCTCATTATTATTATTATTTGTTCTGTTTACTAACTATCCCACAAGAGGAGACAGGGAAGGATTCCGTGTTGCACATGCTTCAGAGGGCAATGCTTCACTTGAGGGCGCACAGTGCACATTGTAACGCTAATATGCTCACATCATTTCACCACAATTAACCTTGAGGAGTCTTTTCAGAAGCAATACATGGCTAATAAAGATCCATCAGAAACAACAATGGAAAATGATACAGAACATACATAATAGGATATGAAACTGGTAAGAAATGAAATAATCGGAAATGTGTGTGTGTGTGTGTGTGTGTGTGTGTGTGTGTGTGTGTGTGTGTGTGTGTGTGTGTATATATTATATATATATATATATATATATATATATATATATATATATATATATATATATCAGGTTCTCACAGCTCTGGAGCAGTTGCAATGTGTTGTTCCTATGTCTGTGACAGGATCGGAACGGGATGGTCAGTCCACTCCAGCCAGACCGAGAGGCAGAGGAAGAATGAGGAGCTGACTGATGAGGAGAAGGCGATCATCAACAGCGTGATCGCCAGGGCTGAGAAGATGGAAGCCATGGAGCAAGAGCGCATTGGGTGAGCTGGACTGCCAGTGAGCGTGGGGCAAGCTGCTGTTCATCAGAGCCTCTGCTCCAAACACGCTGTCTCTCATCAGCTAGAGCAGCTGCCCAAACCTTGACGGGGGCCATCCTGGTGTTCAGGCCTGGACCACTATAAGCTTGGGGCCACATATACTACAAACTATGAGTCATGTGCAGGGGCTGTAGATATTACTGATATCATTACAGTCTTTAAAACAACTCTCATTGTGCTTTGCTCGTGCTGTACTGTGCAGAGTTCTCTATGATGGTCTTTATGTATGTATTTGTTCTTTGCCATGGCTGTCTGCTCTTTAACAAAGCTTTCACTTTCACAGTGCTGAACTTTTAGAATGGAACGCTTAAAGCAGTACTTAGTTCCCTCTGAATTTGCATAATATTTCCTGTCTGTTTATTGTCCCATGACATGTGTTCTTAGTAATCCATGAATATCCATTTCTTCACATATTTGGCATGTTTCATGAAGTCACCTTTGGGGCAGTCTTTGAGCAAGCCTGAACAAGATGAGATTTCTATAATTAGGCCAGTATAGAAATGACCAAAGCACACCCCTAGTGGTCTTTTATATACTAGCTTTATTAACCTTTGCTCAGTCTTGCTCAGAGACTGTGACCAAACAGTCAAATATGCCAATTACTTTATCAAACTTGACATATACCCATGAGTGATTAACAGTAATAAAGGAAGAATGAGAGCGGGCATAAATATTATTTTAGTAGAAGCACATAACATCTTTTGCTTCTGAAATATGTTCACGAAACAAATCAATATTTCATCCATCAAGAAAATGGTCTTTTGGAACCACTAGTGCAATGGAATGGTGAGATGCAGAAATACAGTTGTTATTATGTTTTATTGGAGGTTCTCAGTAGTGGCTTTTGGAATAATGAAAGCATTAAATCACAGTAAAATGTAAGAGGCTTGCTCGCCAAAATGTTTGTCTAATTTTCTTGTATTGAGTCCTGCTATATATTTTCCGAGTATGTGTTTACAGTTGCCTGTGATTTTTCAGGTTACTTGAAGGATGTGTTCTTGTGTTATTTGTAAGTCATACTGTCATACTCTATGTGCGCCATCAGCAACTCTGGGTCTCAAAGCATCTTTCAAAAGAGGAATGAACTTTGAAATGAAGCCTCGACCCTCAGCTAATCTTTCCCGAACTTAGAGTTGACATGCCTTGATGTTTTTTAAATGGGAAGTTCAGTATCTTTTATGATTCGATTATGTTTTGTTTTTTTTTTCGCTCCTTGCTTGATGTTGTTTGGTGTGGTGGTGTGAGTCTCTTGCCAGGTCGTCATTGTGAATGAGAATTTGAATTCTGATTTTGAGAATCAATTGACTCCACTGGATAAATAAAGGGATTGACTGATTGAAGTAAAACTGATGGCCAATGTTGCCATCTTTGTGTCCTTTGTGCTGGTGTTGTGTCCTAAGCATTAATATGATCAGCAGTAGGTGAGTGACATAGATGCTGAGAGCTCCTTGTATTGTTATCAGTGGGCTGAACAGAACTCTCAAATTCCAGAGAACGTAGAGTCAGTAGAGGTTTATATGGGGAGATCATTCATTTTTACTGGATTAGGGGCTAAGCTGAATGCAAGGTTTCTGTGACAGTGCCGTGTGCGTGTCTGTGCCCAGTGTAATCCTGGCTCGCTTGCTTCCAGGCGGCTGGTGGATCGTTTGGATTACATGAAGAAGAACGCGTTGGGGGATGGGGTCTCGCGCTGCGTTCTATGCGGGGAGCAGCTTGGCATGCTGGGGGCTGCCGCTGTCGTCTGCGAGGACTGTAAGAAGGTACCGAGAGCCCTTAGACAGTCATGACTGGTTGCATTAAATACTTACTTCAATGGAAGTATAACACCTACAATTTTACAGAACACCCTTCAGTGTTGACAATTCCCTTTGCTGTTCTGTCTGTATCCCAACAATAATGTACAGCCACCTCTCATTAACACAAATTTCAAAAGACCAGCAAAAACAATTCTATAACAATACCTCCACTTTTGTTTGCAAGGAGAGTGCATGTTTTTGAAATGGCATTGATGCGTGAGCACTGTAGCATCGTAGGACCAGCAGCCTCAAAACAGTACTAAAATAATTCCCACAAACAGGACATTTGTGTTAAGTCAATGTGTATTATAAGATGTCATTTACAATAAGCGGGACCATGTAGAAACTTCGTTGTATCAGGAAATTCGTCTAAGCCGAGAGTGTTTTAATGAGAATTGACTTGTATCTCTATTATATATCTATTTTTATTTTTTTAATATTTGTATTCATGCATCATGACTCATAAATCTGCTGGAAATGCATTTCTCATCTTGTACTCGTTCACCAGGAGAAATAATTTCTCTTATTTTGGTCATTAACACACAGCAATGATTTGCAAACCCTACAGTGTGATTGTCTCTCCGCAGCACGCCTGTACAAAGTGTGGAATTCAGTGCAGCAGTCGACCCGGCTCCATATGGCTGTGCAAGATCTGTAGTGAGCAAAGGGAGGTGAGTGCAATCTAACAGGGTTCATACATAGTACACAGTACAGCCTAATAGGGCAGGGGTCATACATAGCACACACTACAGTCTAACAGGGGTCATATCACACAGTACAGTCTAACAGAGGTCATAGCAGACAGTGGTGTAGCTGGAATACATTTTACACCAACTTTTCCAGAACTGCGACCCTAGATGGCCCTATGAAATGCGTGCAGTAGTATCGTCACCAGTGGATTGTATCCCTTCTGTGGGTGTATAAATACCTGACGGACTGACTGACTGTTTGCTCAGGTGTGGAAGCGCTCTGGGGCCTGGTTCTTCAAGGGCTTGCCCAAGCAGGTCCTGCCCTCCCCGATGCCGATCGGTGAGGAGAAAGAGCCGAAGAAAGCCGGCTCCACTGAGCCCCCTGTTCAGGAACAAAGAGCCAGCAGCTATCCGCGGGCACAGGTCCGAGGTGAGAACCTGCTGAACAGGTGTTTGGTTTTATTCAGTGCTGCTGAGAGAATATATTGTTTTTACTGGATATCCATTTGAATTCTACCATATCTTACATTTATTCTGCAGAGCTTGATTTAAGGAATGTTATTCCCTGTATCCAGCTGTTTTAATTTAGGGTTAAGCATGCATACAGTTTAAACAGAATACTCCATGGCATGTTCTTATTATTAGTATTGAACTTGAACAAGGCTTGTAGGTTATTTGTAACTCTAGACCGTTCATGATCCTCTCTCTGTATATTTGTGTATACTGTAATTATTATCTTTGTTGTTGCCTCTTGTTCCTCAGGCCCAGCAGAGGCTCCCCCTCAGCTCACAGAGCAGCATCCCCAAGGTGAGCTTGATAACACACCCATACACTCCGACACTGCAGCAGTACAACCAGGCATTGGAAAAACGATTCAGTATCATCAGCCAATCAGCTTCCAACTCTAGCGGGTTTCTGTCAGACAGTAGATGCCCGCTGGAATGTCACAGCATCACCTGTGAATCAAGTTGAAAATCAATGCGTGCAAGTGCCAGCTTTTTCATTTTGACTTGCTCTATTGGAAGCTCAGTTCACATCAATTGGACATGCAAATACTAAACAAGGACACAATTGGTCAAAATGTATTTCATTATCCGCCAAAATCAGCCAACCGAAACTTTGCACCGACAAAAGCAACCAGTCCGGTGCTGCTGAATGGGCCAATCAGAAAAAATTGAGAAAGATTTTATATAAATATCAGACAGGATTTAATGAACTAAAAGCTGTAGCACAATGTTTTGTAAATAGTCCCCACTGCTTTTGCATGGGAGAGGCCTGGCGTGTTTTTGGAGGCCAGTGAAGTGTTTGGTTTCTGTACAGGTGAGCCAGAGGAGAGGAGAGCTGGGGGCAGGAGATCAGGTCTGTGGAAATCCATGCATAAACCTCTACATTTCAGCTGGCTGTCCATACAGTAGCTAACAAATATTCATCCCCAACTCACGCGCATACATATATTTCTATTTTTATTTTTCTGTGTGTGTGTGTTTGTTTGTCTTTCTGTACCCTTTCTGTATCTGACTGCCTTTCTGCGTATCAGTTTGTATCTATTGATCAATCAGCATCTATTTTTCACATCTTTATTAGGTCTCTGTATTTATCTGAACCTTTTACTCCAGTGTGCCACTCTTCGGTTTACCATGGTAAAAACATGACAGTGAAATATACAGCAGCCAAGCAAAGTACACAGGAGTATGGTAAAGACAAAGCATTATCATAAAAAAGCATGCTCAAATGTTACTGGAATAAAACATTTTGATAAACTGGAGCCACAGTTATGTGTGTATTTGCTTCTAACTGCATGAACTACTGACATATTATACTGAATCGCCATATTGTAAATTGTGGTTGGAAGTACAAAGATGACTAATAAGTTTTAAGATGGGAGCTACATTTGTGAAATGTATACAGCTGTACTGCCAAAATAATGCCTTTTACTCTAAAGTGTGCTGCACAGAAGATATAGAAGAATGTAGCAAATAGACATCAATGGTGATATTGAAGTGTAAAACTGAACCTGCATGTGGGGCAGCTTAAAGCCGAAGTCCAAACTGAAGCAATCATTTGCAAAGCAAAGAATGCAAATAAGGTGGCGCTTTCTGACAGTGGCCTCTGATGGAGGAGTGAATACCCCCCTTGTTCCCTGGTTGTAGTGAAATCTCGTGATGCCAGCCACCACGAAACTGATCGAGGGGGATACAGCTCGGAGGAGGACGGGGCTGTCGGTGCCTATCGAGGTGCCAGGAAAGGAATGAGACCACAGAGGTCCGAGGCCGGTAAGGGGCTTCACCCAGTGACTGCCTCTGACCATCATGATACCGTTCACCTCTCCATTGATGACTACCAGCTCTCTTACTGTATCTCCATTGCTAACAACCAGATTTATTCTATACGCCTTCATTGCCAAGAACTCGATCTTATATGTGTCTTCATTACAAGCTATCAGATATCATATGTATGTTTCCATTGCCAATAACCTGATTTCATTCTATATGTCTTCATCTCTAACAACCATATCTCTTATACTGTATATACGTCTTAATTGCTATTCAAAAACATATTTTTTATAAAAATGTAGTAGTTGCCAATTGTTTTTATAATTTTTTCTCCCAATTTGGAATAGCCAATTATTTTAAGGCTCAGCTCACCGCTACCACCCCTGCACTGACTCGGGAGTGTCGAAGATGAAAACACGCTGTCCTCCGAAGCATGTGCTATCAGCCGACCGCTTCTTTTAGCACTGCAGGCCCACCATGCAGCTATCTTGGAGCTACAGCGTCGGAGGACAACGCAGCTCTGGGCAGCTTACAGGCAAACCCGCAGGAGCCTGGCCAGACTATAGTGGTAGCTGGTGTGCGGTGAGCTGAGGACACCCTGGCTGACCTAATGAAACTGTATACCAAACTGTTGTGTCGGCAACTGAAGTACTGACTGTTTGTATTTGGTATTTATTATATTGATTAATCGACAACTAATCGATTGTTAGCTAAAATGTGCAATTTAAAAGACCCATTCAACAACTTGTCTTTGATAACAACCAGACCTGCTATTGCATGTCTCCATTGGCAACAACTAGGCCTCATTTGTTGAGTTTACAAAGTTTCTTTGCGTATTTCTAAACAACTGGCCTCCCTTGAAGAGTTGATGCTTCACTTGGATGGACATGACTGTTTTCACTTTGAAACCAGCTTGACTTTGGGCTGAACCAGAAATTGTGAAAAAACTACCAAACTTATTGAGACTGCAACGAAACAAAGAAAGTGGAAGATTAATTTACTGTGTGCAGGACGTCGGGTTCAGCTTATACCAGGATAGTGTATCCATTCTGAGGCTAAGAAAATGTCTCTAGTTGAGAGAAACCTTTTTTTTCTTGTGGAATCAGAGTCTTTTTTAATGAAACAAACCTGAGGATTTATCTTCAGTGAAACTGAGGAAATCCTCTCTGTATGCCGTCCTTTTCCCCCCCGTCTGTCTGTCTGCCTTTTTACTCTAAGCATTTGTTGTGGTCTGCATTCATGGTTGATGTGTGTGTGTGTGTGTGTGTGTGTGTGTGTGTGTGTGTATGTGTACATACAAGTAGTAAAGCTACATCCTGGTGACTTTTTAAAACACAGAAGTTTAAAGCACCATCAGCAGAGGTCTCTGAAACATGTCTAATCTGACACACCAGGGTGTAACCATTAACCTGTCCCCCTGCAACACTGCCCCTTGTGGATGTAATAAATAGCAATGTGTTCTATGTGAGATTTCTTGCAATGTACATCCAGAGTTCTTCCTTGAAGTAAGAGCTGCCGTAGTCACGTTGTGTGCTCTCTGTTTGCAGGCACAGAGAGCACTGGCAGAGGAGGCTACCCCCCGGTGGCCCGGAAGCCTCAGGAGCTGCGCTCCGCCCCCAGCGGGAGCGAGTACGGCACGGGGGATCCCGAAGGCCGAGACTCCTACCACAACAAAGCCGAAAGTGAGGTCAATAGGAGCCCTGTAGGTTAGTAAAGCCAATCAAAACGGATGGACCAGAACGTCTTGCTGCTCTGTCTGCTCTAGGTTCTGCTCCTGGTGCTTTCTTGCTTTTGCTCTGCCTGTCTGCATTGATTTCTATGCTTGCAGTATATACAAACATGCTGTGGCTTACCTAGCTAGAAAGCTATATTTTGCTGGGTATGCAAAGATTCAATAACATGTGTGGATCATCTGGTTAATTAACTATGAGAAGGGACAAAGCTGCCTGTCTGAGGCCTGATCACGAACACTGAAAAGTGTACCACTCCGTGCCGTGATGTTAACACTGGTAGTTAATTGTTCATTGGTGATAATGGTTTCAGTGTGATATAGGCTTTTTTATTGTGTCATTCCCCATGGCTTGTTCTTGTACTAAAACTCGGTCCTCCACAGTCTACTAGATATACCACAGCATGTTTTAATGTACCCCAACCCAAGCGGTCCTGTGGTGTACCTATTACACTCTCCCCTCTAGTAAAGCAAACACCCTTTTAATATAACATTTCTAAGTTCCATCAATTACTGAAAATGATCAAAGAGCTTCCACTCCATTCCATCACACACAGATGCTGCAATATGGAAATCCATTTACAACATCCACTCACTCACAGACTGTCTCAGAGCACTTTACAGACATGTCAAACTAATCCACCGGAGATTTGCCCTGCTGTTTTAATTTAAGAGTGAAACGGTGGCTTGGAAGAATGCGACAACACAACAGTTAGGTTCCAGCGTATCCCAGGTAATTGCTGTCTCTCTGTCAAGGACTTGGCTTTGAAGCAGAGGGGGCAAATTATTCGACTGGCAAAAGTTGAAGTTAGGCTGAAATGGAAATGTTATAGCATTTTCTACTAAAAAGACAACAAGGTTGGAATATCTGCTTCATTAATACCAGCAACTGGCCTTCCAGAATGACTTACACTTTTATCATTTTGAAAGTCCTGGTCTTCACTTCAGACAGTTTCAGAGAGGAGTAATCACATTGTGTTACCACTGTCAAACTAGCATGACCCCACACATGACAGCTGAACTGCTACTTCACTAAGTTGTTTTTCACTAGTTTTATAACACTTACACTTAGGCATGGTCTTCATTGTACAGAATACCATTCATTAGCTGCTATATCATCCAAAACTCATTCATTGATGTACTAAAATTCAGTGCCTTTTGGGAACCCTTTAACTTCATTAAGGATTTATTTTAAAGGTGACAGCATCAGTGGGCTATTAACAGGAAATACTGACCAGGCAAGAAAGTGAGGAAGGAGTGGTGTTTGTTTTCATGTTTCGCTTTACTTGGGTGATTTTATGTACAGATATCACTATACAGTTTTAAATAGGTTCACTCTAACAGCTGGTTTCACAAATCCAGATTAGTACTGATCTCTGACTACTTTACCTAAAGTAACACTGGATAGTCCAAGATTAGTGCTAATCAGGGTCTGTGAAAGCAGCTGTAAAAGTTTAAACGTTCTGGAAATAAAATTGAATCAGTTTGAAAGTGTTTTGCTTTAGTACTGACTGAGTTCCTAGCTGTTCCTTTACCAGGTGTCTGCTCTGCTTGCTTGCTTTTCCTCTCCTCTGTTTTTTAAGACTCTTGCATTTCTTCTTACACCTTTTGAGTTTTTGGCCCATCAGTTTTCATTGTCTGATCCAACAGGCACGCTGTTCACCTGCTGACCCCAGCAAGCAGTACAGGCAACACTCACTCCCCTCCACTTCCAGGCATGGCTGGGACTTGTTCCTCTAACTCCAGCATGACTTGCCATTCAATGCTGTTTGAAACCTACCAAGGATTGCTGTATTTTGTCTAATATAAAGCAGGCTGGATAATTCACTTGGCGTTCATGCTTTTGGAAGCTTGGGTTTAGTAAAAATGAGTCCGCCTGCTGAAAACAAAGGCAATATTAAAATTAATGTAATTAAGAAAAATGAAAATGTAAAATTACAGAAAGTGTGATCATTGACTTTACTAAATTAGTCACGCTATCATTACAGCTCAGTGTTAATAGGGTTGGATAATGTCTATATGCCAGAACTGTGTCAGTACAACCTGTCCATTGTCTGAAGATAAATACATAAATAAATAAATAACAAATAACAGCTACAGCTGCATTCAGTTGGCTTTACAGGACAAGCTAATAGCACTCTGTGGTTCTGATTTGGTACCATGGTACATGATTACCACAGTGTCTTGGTTCATAAATGTTTCCTTTGGGTCACTCCAGCTCAAGTGGACCAAGATTGGGTTCCTCAACCATTTATGATGACTTTCATCAACTACTGCAATCCAATTTTGTCAGAAAGTCTTGATTTAAAATGATACTAAACCTTTCTCTTCTAGGTCTACCCTCACAATGAGAAAAATTGGGATACAGTTAACTAAAATGGTCATTTTTACTACCTGCAGTCACCATGTTGGGCATAACTTATGCAGCTTTATTTCTGCAAGCATGCAAAACATTTTCTGCAGCACATAATAGGCATCAACCACTAACAGGGAGCCCCCAGGATTTCATCTACTTGAGCTGGAATGCCCCCACTGTGGGACCAATGGTAGCCTCATCTCATTGCAGATGCTCCTACTTTTAATACAGAGCTATTGAACAGCCACTGGAACACCATTGCATGGAATTGCCCTTGTGAATCACTGAGAGCAGCACAGTCAGTGCAGACAGGAGAGTCAGATCTAAGACAAGCCCAGTCAATGCTGACACCAGTGATCTACTATGTTTGAGCTCTGTCAGGCACAATGAATGACGGCTTTACTTCTCGTCAATCTCCTCCCCACTAGACCTGCTCTAAATCAGCTCTGTGTGATTTAAACAACTTATCACAGGCAACACTGCCTGTCTGGGCAGAACATCTGATGAGCACTAGATTCCCTGTCTGTATAAGCTGTTGTTTTTTTTTTGTTTTTTTTATCAGTGTAGGGTTTAGGAGATGCTAGAGTTATGGTGTTTAGGATGCTGACACAGAAACTACCTTACAAAACGGTACTTGGATATGTCAAGCAACAACCCCAATACTGTACTATTACAGTAGATACAATGTCACCAAGTCTTGCATAATATTTGTTCCCATCACTTTCCTATGTGAAGATTCTTACGTTATAGTAAGCATGTATTTAACGGTATTCCTTTCAAATCGTGAACAACACCTTTGTAATTCAAAGCTCCACTTCAGATCATGATGGATCCGCAGTCAACACTGAAAAGAACAGTGCAGGTCACAGGGAAAGCAACGGTTTGGTTACTGACTGACAGATCTTGGAGGAGATGCTTCTGGGAGTTTGGGTTTTGGTAGAGAGTAAAACAATTAGGACAGTCTATTATCCAGTAAATTATTTAAGGCTTTTTCCAAGTAGTCCATCATGTGCTTTTAGTGAAATTCAAGCTGTTTGGCTTCATTATGACTTTGAACATTTTTCGATTAAAAACCTTGTGAAGTCTACAAAATACGACAATCTAGTGTCTCCTCCTAGCATTAGAATAAAATATATAGAGCAATGAACATTATTATTATTATTATTATTATTGTTATTATTATTATTATTATTATTATTATTGTCTGTTTAAGCACTCGGTTTATTCCAGATTACATGTTTATGTGTCTATTGGAATTTGGGGATTTCTGTTAATGTGCAAGACATTTTTATAAATGTTTTATTATTAATTTCATATGCTTTTGTAAACTAAACATCATCAGAATCTTCTATATAATAAAGTTACATTTAATCATGTTGATTTCTGCTCCATTGTTTTTATTTATTGATTAGTTTCTTTAAATTGTGTTTTTACTTTTGCCATTGAAATACATATTTTTTGTTTTGTGCAAGATCCAAGATTAGAATAACTACTGTTACAACCTGTGACCACAGTATGTCACTGTCCTCTATGTAACTATCAAACTAAAGCAAAACCTCATCTCATTAGAAACCCTACCAGATTGTAAAGGATTTTGATGCACAAGATATCAAATACTTGAACAATTACCTTTAACAGAAGTCACTGTAATATGGAAATATGTTTGCACCATTTTTGTTTTGTAATTTAAATTTTGTGTTTAATATCCTATTTCTCACCAATGGTTACCTCATCATGTTTTATGTATTTAACAAAATTGACATCTTATTATGATTCTGAATGGACACGATGAGCCCTTTTCAAGTGGATATATACGTGGCTACCCATTGGTTATAAAGGATTTGCACATCATTTTCTAATGGTACTTTCCCAGACGGCAACGCCCTGTTGCAGGGCAAACTATCCCAGGCAGATAGTGTTCAGTAAATGGGAAATCCCGGCTAGCCCCCGTTTATTTAAGGTGATAGCTGTGAATGACTCTATATTACAGTGTGTCAGAATTACTGTATGTACTTTGTGATAGCTATTCCTGAGCAGGTGATATTTTAAACTAGGGCTCAACTTTCAAGCAGCAGCTCAGTCAGCATGTACCTGAGGGTGGTCTGCTGTTTTGACTGCTCACTAGTTGGTCACCAGAATTGGTGAGGTAGACTGAGCTTAAATCCTTAGAATATGCATTATAAAATCAATTGCTTATAGGTGATAGGAAACAGGTTATTTCTTAGAGTATAGACATGCTGATTCTGTATCTTGCAAAAAAAAGAAAGATTGACTTTGATAAGTTACAATAACTTTTACATTATACCAACATGCAGCAGTTCATGCTTTTGAAATCTATTGTTGCAAGCAAAGAACTTGAGCACTATCAAGGAGGCCAGACCCTTGGTTATCAGCACTGGGTCTAATTTTCATGAACAGAAGGGCATCTCAGACAAGACAGTAACTGAGAGCGATTCATTTTAAAAGAGAATAAACTTCTGCGTGCAACTGGCTCAGTGTGTTGGATTAGAGAGAACGCAGTCTGTGCCTCTGTGTTATGCACAAGGATTACAGCATTAATGCCACTGACTTTCAGCCTGGACCCTGCCAATGAAACAGTATGAATGGTAACTACCACTGTATCTAACCTTTATGAAAAAAGCAAGACTTTTAACAGCTCAGTCTTTCTTTACCCTGTAAGAATGCTTTACAGACAGGTAAGACTGAAGGGTGAAGACGGAGTAGATCCCACACCATGGCTGAACCCCTCACAAACGATAAAAACACTGCTCTGACCTCTCTCCTCTCACCCCCCTTTTGCCACCCATGCTGCCCTCTAGCTGTAAAGCGAGCCAACTCTGTCCAGGCCTCCAGACCAGCTGCAGCCCCCTCTGCAATGGCTCAGCCAGGTAAGGATCTGATAAATCACTGTCTGTTTTCAGTTGCCCACTGAAGGGTCATACCATTCTTTGGCGATTGGGGGCGTAGCTTTAGCAATGACTGCAAAAAAGCCAATCATTGTATCCCTTTGTTAAAAATTGATATTATTGTACTTGTATAACTCAATAATAATAAACTTTCAATTATGTTTGATGGTACAGTATGCATGTTATGGGACCATGTGCTGTACTGTACATTCCCTGTGGGATACCAGCTTGACATTCTGTTTGTGTGCTGCAGGTGGCAGAGTAGCTCAGAACCCGCCTTCTCGATACGCTGAACAGAAGCAAGGTATGTCTACACCCTGGGGATAGCTATTCCTGCCAGCATGAGAAGTTTCTGAGATGTGTTACCGGAGACAGTCGTAACATTGGTATAGTGTATAGTGTTGAAACTGTTGGATGGAAATAATGACCATCAGGGGGCACTGGATATAATCCAGTGAAATACCTCACTGCAACACATGAAGTGATGCACTAGGAAGCAGAAGCAACATTTCATCTATAGCAGTGTCTTATATTAGCATATTCCAAATTAAAGTATAGCATACAAGCAAAAGATCTTCATAGGAAGGAGGACCAGTGATAATATTACTAGCTCTAGTAAGACCTAGAGTCTTTTTTGGTTAGCACTCCTTTTCAGCTGAGTGTAGTGTAACCCATAGCTACTAATGTAACAAACACAGACAGTGAATCTTAGCTGCTCTGGTCACTAACTCCAGTTTGACCTGGCTTGCCAGGAGGTCAGCCCATGGCTCCGGGACAGATGGACAGTGGCTATTTGATCACGCCACAGCGGGACGAGAGAGCTGCCGCCCCGGTCAAGGAGGAGAGGAGGCAGTCGGCCCCCTACACCCCTGTCTCAGCCCCCCTAGCACAAGCCCCCCCAGCCCGGCACCAGCCCCCTCCTCCTCCCCCTGAGGAGGATGAAGAAGAGGCCAACAGCTACGACTCGGACGAAACCAGTGAGTGGCTTTGGACAGGACAGTGCACGTGATGAAAATGTTGATTTACAATCATTCTGAGTGGCTTTATTGAGTTATTATCAATTTTCTCAATGTCACAATGTGACTTTTCAATTCTAGTTCCATGTGTTCACTAATCATAGACTAACTAATGTTATTTTAGATCATGCAGTCCAAGACTAGTGCTGAACAGGGTCTGTGAAACCAGCTGATAGAGCTGAAAAATGACATTGTCTCATGAATTCAATGGGATGAGGAGGGCTGTTATTCCTAGCAATTAGGACTTCCCAGACAAGCTCAATGCCAGATGGATTTAGAAAAAAATTCTCAACTGAACATTGGAGCAGCAGAACATTGAACTACTCAAAATGATTACAAAATTGAAGCTACTTACTGTTTAATACAATATATACCGTACTGTATGTATATTTACAGTAGTACTGCAATCACCTGTGTGAAGAATTGTTTCTTTTGTGCAGTGGTGCACAACGCTGGCCCTTAAGGTCTACTACTTTATTCCTACCAGGTCCTAAATTACTTACTCAAACCTGCAAAGGGAAGGGTCTTATTGGTACAAGCCTACAGTCTGAGGACTACTTGTGGCCTATGCACAAATGTCAGTGAACGGCAACTGACGTTGTCTTCCACATTGAAAAAGGCTCTCCAGACCCTATATAAGAGCAAAAAAATGTTTGAGGAAAAAACATTGATATAATGCAGCAGAATAAATAATCTGTTAACTGTTGCTGGCCAAGGAAAAATTATTTGGTGAGCCGGATGCAGCCCCAGGTGGCTAGCCCTGCTATACATAACCACGTGTTGCCAATTACAATTGACAAGATGCACAAAAATGCAATAGCCCTCAACATCGAGTCTACTGATACTGGTATAGCTTGCATTATAAATACAGATATTTTGGTCAGTGGAAAATCCTTCGGAGGCTGGGAAGCACTCTTCTGGCTGATGGCGTTCCCGTGTGTAACATCTGTTTCGTTTTCAATTGCAGCAACTCTGGGTGCGCTGGAATTCAGCCTGCTGTATGAACAGGAGAGCAGTTCATTGTACTGCACCATCATAAAAGCCAAGGTGAGCCAGCTGTCTGCCAGTTTTCCCATATGCAATATCTCCTGATGTGAACTATAGGCTTTGTTTGTTTGTTTTTCTTCTGTTTGCTCTCAGGCAACCATTTCACAATTCACAATTCACTGATTTTAAAAAAAAAAAAAAAAAAAAAAAAAAAAAAACACGTTACAAATCTAGTAAGAAACAGCCTAGATGGACTTCAGTGTCATCTCGAAGTCTAACTATCTTAATTTATCCAAACATTTCTTATTCTTTTAAAATATTCCTGCCTTGTCATTGGATATCGCCTGGTAAAGACAAAGTTGTGTTCAAGATAAGAGTAATAATATGCTATAAAAAGCCAATGTCTGACTTTGTATGTGCTGTGTTCTGTAGGGATTAAAGCCCATGGACTCCAATGGGCTGGCAGACCCCTATGTCAAACTGCACCTGTTGCCCGGAGCCAGTAAGGTAAACCCAGTCTAAAATCAATAACATTGTACTGGGGACTGGGTTACTTGGGTGGTACTGGGTGGATGGCATGACAAATTCCAATACAGGACAAATTCTGGCCTTCCTAAATTACTTACTGGCTACATCTTATTTTAGCTTAGACATTTCTTCTAGTTTATTCTCTGAAACACGATTTTATTGTCAATAACGGGAACCGTAAAATTGATGTTTTAACGAGGATAGTGGAACGTGTTACAGCAGTTGGACAGTATCTATTGCAACCTTAGGGCTCATGCCTTGTGTGTTTCAGTCAAACAAGCTGCGCACCAAGACTCTGAGAAACACTCGCAATCCCACCTGGAATGAGACTCTGGTTTACCATGGGATCACAGACGAGGACATGCAGAGAAAAACACTGAGGTAAGGAAAGCTGAACTGCAGTGGCACTTACTGGGCCCAAGTATACGGCTTTGGACAGAAAAGACAAGCTTAATTTTTGTCTGGTGTGTACGCTTATAAAACAAAGTCGCTTGAGCACATGACTTAAAAAAAGGTGCCTCATTTAAAACAAAATAAAACCAGAAAACAGGCATTTATCTTGCTTCTTGTTGTAGGGTAGCATTGCGGTCAAGGCAAGTGGCAGGAACAGCAGAGGACAGGAGATTTCAATTAATTAAACAGAACAAAAATTCAAATAAACACACCCTAGATAAGACTATCTTGGTGCAGAACAGCAAGCACAGCCTGGTGCTCTCAGTCCTTTCTCTAAACTAACTACTGCCAGGAACAAAGGAGCTGGTTCCTCTTTGATATTATGTGTCTGGGCTTAATTGACCATCAAGTAATCAGTTAAGACCCAGCCACATTCTGCAATGGATTTGGGAGGGATGAGATTTTAACCACAGGCCTCAGCCCTTCGACTGTCCTCTTCGACGACTTCTCTGCCTTTCTGCTCCCCCCCATTTCCCTCTATCTTATTCTTCTCCTCATCCCTCTCACTCCACACCACAAGCTGATGAAAGGGTGTTAAAAGCCTGCTTGCTTTGTGGCTTCAGAATCTCTGTGTGTGACGAGGATAAATTTGGACACAATGAGTTTATTGGAGAGACCAGGATGCCCCTGAAGAAGCTGAAGTTGAACCAGAAGAAGAACTTCAACATCTGTCTGGAGAGAGTCATCCCTGTGAGGCTGTTTTCATTTTTAATCTATATTTTAATGGCCTGGTTTGCAATAGTAAAGTTGCTTGAAAAGTACCCACTTTTTGACATTTTGTGGCTCTGTCCTGTCACTAGGAGGAGTTTTAGGGCCCCATTTGACCTCACACTAAGAAGACTCCCACGCACTATTATGCTATGTTTCCATCCGTCAACTGAACTGATTTGAAAGAGATTTGAAATCAGTCCCATTTGTTTCCATATGTAGCTGAACAGAACCAAACCGTATTGAATTGGAACTCTGTCAGACCCCGTTTGAAGGATGAAGTGAAGCACTGAGCCATATCCAAATGAGGAGGGTGTAAAACCTGAGGTTATAGAAAAGAACCCCAATATCCAAGATGTTTGAACCCAGTTTATTGACCTGTTGCAGATTGGATTGTAGACATTATAGAGAAAAGTGGTGGTAGCCCTGTATTCGAATTTTAAACCAGGTGATATTTTCTCATGGTGGTAACATTGCATTTTAACGTGCTGGTTTGCACAACCTTGGATCACAAAGTACCTAAATCGTGGCACTATATAGATTCTGTGCTGTTTAGATGATTACAGGATGGGTCCATTGAGAGTAGGACTGATAGAGAGGGTCTCAGCAGTCTTCTGCTCTGGAGGCTGACTCTCTCTTCTTCTTTCCCCAGATGAAACGTGGAGGAACAGTCGGCTCTTCACGTGGCATTGCTCTCTATGAGGAAGAGGTAAGTCCAGCCTTATAAGAAACTAAGCAGGTTCTACAATAGTTCATTGAAACTGCTAAGAGGAACCTAACTCATTTAGAACCTGCTTGGAATACAGAACAGGATTGGAATGAATCTTGAGGGCCAGAATTGAGTAACACTGGTGTACACATAAGGGAAGGAATTTCATGATAACTTATTTAATTTTCCATGATACCAGATGATAAATGAATCAATGCTGTAGGGCAGATAAAACTGCCCTAACCTGGCAGCTGGGCTGTCTGTCTGACTCCCCTGTTGTAAAGCGTGGCCAGTGTAATTGTTTCTGTGCCTGCGTGTAGACAAGGTCTAATGATGTCTTTTCTTGCTTCGCTTTGTTTTCTTCTGTTTAATAGCGTGCCTAGAGCTGTATTCTGCTGTGGGCACGGTGTAATGGTGTGTCTGTGTGCTCCCAGGCAGATCACAGTGGAGAGGTGGAGGAGCGGGGAAGGATCCTGGTCTCTCTCATGTACAGCACCCAGCTGGGGAGGCTGATTGTGGGCATCGTCCGCTGTGTGCATCTGGCAGCCATGGACGCCAACGGCTACTCGGACCCCTTCGTCAAAATGTATGCTCACTTTTTATTCTGTTATTATAAAGGCCATAATAAAACAATCAGCAGTAATTCTCATCTCTAAGTAATGATGCTTTAGGCTGAGAACATGGTAAATGCACTGTAATGGACACTTATATAGAGTATATGACATTGTACCACTTTATTAGGAACTGGTTGGAAATTACATTTTGTGCAAAGGCAATGTTATGCAAGGAGCTGATCCAAGTGACTTCTCACTTGACCAACTTTACAGTGTAAAATGCTTAGAGAGGTTAGCTATTTATTAGTTGGTTATAAGAAGGGTAGTAGCAAAGATTTATCTGAGTTGCATAACAGCATGATAGTTGAGTCACAGCTTTTGTCTCTCAGATTGCAACTGCAATCAGGACAACTGGGATGGCTGTGTCACACGTATTTAAGCACTGGCATGTCAAACACAATGACTGCACACTGTGCCACTGGGATTTCTGAACTTCACTCCTGTTTCTTTCAGCTGGCTAAAGCCAGACATGGGGAAGAAGGCTAAAAACAAGACCCAGATTAAGAAGAAGACTTTGAATCCTGAGTTCAATGAGGTAGTAAATTCTTTCCTTGCACAGTTGGTCAAACTTTCTACCGTGAAATCACGCGGTAAAGCGTAGCTACCACATGAGAAGCTGATCTGACCTGTTAGAGCACACTGCACCCTCACGTCTTCCATGAAACCGCTTTGTTTTGCTGCAGGAGTTTTTCTATGACATCAAACACAGTGACCTGGCTAAGAAGTCTCTCGATATCTCAGTGTGGGATTATGATATTGGCAAATCCAATGATTATATAGGTGAGTACATTCCTTTCACATCTGGGATCCTGGCTTGAATCGTCCCTAGTCGACACATATTGTAATTTTATATTTTAATCAGATTTAAACAGAATTACTACCACAGTTCCGGCTAAATCATAAAACAAAACTGGGCTGTTTTGTGGTCACAACAAACTGACTTTGGGTGGACTTTATCTAAAACAAATTAGCCTCGGCATTCCAGAATAATCAATAAACCCAGGGTATAGCAGGAGCATGCCCCAAACCAGGGCGAGGTCAAATTCAGGTCTTAATAAAGCAGCTACACAGGATACATTTTTAAGTGTAATCATCTCTGTGCCTCTCTGTGTAGGAGGATGCCAGCTGGGCATCACAGCCAAGGGGGAGTACCTGAAGCACTGGTATGAGTGTCTGAAGAACAAGGATAAGAAGATTGAGCGCTGGCACACCCTTGTGAACGCGAACCACGTCTCTAGCGACTAGAGGCCCTGCATGAGCAATGCCACCTCTTTCTCTCGCCGTCTTTACCGACCCTGTGCTCCGTTTTCTACAGCAGTCTTGTCTTCCAGAGCACCTGCTCCCCTGGGAACGCTTCTGTCCGCTCAAGTCCTTCCCTCCCATGTAGGCTTCCTCTCTGCTACGAAGGGGTTTGCTTTCTTCTGTTCCAAATCGACTGGTCATTCTATTTATGTAAATATATATGTTTGTATTTCACTGCAGCAACAACAGTATGGAAGTAGCTGGAGTAAAAGGTAGCTGTAATGGAATAGCTGGAAAATGTAAACGGTATTTAAATGGAGCACTGTTTTTAGCAAATTGGGTTTACTTTAAAACATTTGTCTAGTATGCAGTTTCTTTAGTTTTGCTCTGCTATGATTATAGACGGACTGCTAGATATTTTTACTTTTCAGTGCTTTGTAAACAGGGAAATCTTTTTTTTTTCTTTTCTTGGTGCACCCAGTATAAAAACAAAAGTAACTTTTTCTTCTGATGCAATATTTCTATGTTACTTATGTGCTGTACGGATACAGTTTGCTTTCCTAGCAGTGCTCGAGAACAGATTTGAAAGATACACTTTGACAGGAGTGACTGGTTTAGGAGGGAGGTGGAGTTTCTCAATGTTCCATCTCATGTAATATTACTTCCATTTTATGATTTTGATCATAGTGTTTCTGCAAAAGCATCAAGCGGCTAGATTACTGTCTTAGATTTCAGCCTGACCTCTAAAGGAGAGAACAATCCTCTCTCTATGTTTACATGGACAAGGAATCATTCCTCTTTTAAATGATTGTTTTGAATCCGAGATCTATTGGGTTTGGAAGCATCAGAGCTTCTGAACCGATGCAGTTAAATCTGCTTAAAACCCCCAATCAGATTCCAGCTCCAAACTGCTTGACATGCAGAATATATAGAGGATTTGGGAAATTCCTTGAACAGGTAGTTTGAATCTGATTAGATTGTGCATATACTTGAGCTTCATGTCTGGGTCATCTTCCCATCAGGCCCTTTTGAAATCTGTTCAGGATCTCTGTTGAAACTTAGAAACAGTGGTGCAAAACATTGTTAGTTGCCAAATGTAAAATTTAGCTTAGAAGTGTATAAGTATTGAAGTGTCAGTCTAATCGCTGGAAATTATATGATACTGAGAAAAAACTAAACAAAATAATTGTTTACATTCAGATTGCAAATATTTTCACCTCAAGATTTCCCCTGCTGCTACATAAGGGTACCATATTCTGTGGATCTGTTTGATTATCTCCCTGTAATTATACCCGGCATGTAACGTCCCGTTCAGAAACACTGGCATGGATGTATAGGCCTACAGTCCCATGCAGAGGGAGTGCATATTCGTATTGGCACTGTCCTACATCCTACTCACAATATTTAATATTATTTATAATGGATAGATTTTCTTTCTGTTTTTTTTTTTCTCCTGTAAATTGCCAATTTGTAGATAATCCTTAGCTCTTGTTGGTTGTGCCTGAAATTTTCAGATGCCCTCATGTAGGTCCCCCCTGTTACCCACTCTGCCAACTCCACTAAAAAGCTACTCTTTTTGGGTACTTTATCCTATTTTTTCAACCATTTCTACTATTGTAACTGTAATGATCAGTGACCCCCCCCCCCCCCTTTCAGTGAGATGAGGTTAAAAACGCTAAAATCTCAGATGCAAACAGGCCCGTCTCTTTTGCACTGTGGTTAAGACACTCACTTGCCCCCCACCACCCCCTACATACAATGAGCACCTCTGAGCCTTTCCACTCCAAGAGGTCTATCCATTGTAGAACTCACACTGCAAGAACATATTCCTCATTGATCACTAGATGCCTGAGAGACAGTTCTAAAGTCCACAGATTACTGGGCCTTTATATACAAGGTGCTGTTGTATACTTGCCTACAAACAAGTTTATATGACTGCCTTTGCAAAGGTTACCAGTCTAAGAGAGAGCCTGCTGTAGACACAGGCACTGAGAATGCTTTACTGTCTGGCTGGGGCTTCCTTAGTGCTGCTGGATCTGTCAACAAGCAGGTTATACATTATTGACCATGTGGCATACACTGAACTGTAAGCCTGATCTGGCATTCTGGTCTTTTGGCATTCAGAATTATGAAAGTTAATTTTGCTCTCTGTTATCACGTCAATGGAATGGGGAGAAGGGCAATGCCAATTCGTGCTCCTAAACCACATTCAAACGAGCCAGTCTTGGATAGGCAGTATGCTCCTGATTGTGCATGAAATCTGAATGTCTGACAGTAGTATTCATCATGCTTTGTGCACAGAGTATTCATGTCTTAGACACAGAGTTGCCTGCATTTAAGTAGAGCTGAGCTTTTCTTGAGGTTTGGGATACAATAACCTGCAAAATCAAGGAAAGCACACATTGTACAGTGGAATGACCTCAGTCCTTATATGGCAGTCCGCAAGTTTCATTAAAAAAAACCCTATGCATGAAATGTCTTGTGGATCTTAATGTAGGTTACTTGTTTTCTCTTTTTTTCCTATGTGATCTTTCTTGACTTGTATCTAACTGCCGCTACCATGATTCCATCATTCTGCCTGTCTCCTTGGCTACTGTATCTGGTAGGTGAATGTTCTGAGACTGAGTGCACTGCTTTTTCAATGCCAGTAGGCTGATATTGGTGACGATGATGACTTAGCCAATGCAATGTTACAATTTCATGAAGTGGGCCAAGTGTGTTTCAATCAATCAATCAATGAAGACCTTTATTTATCCAGATGGGTCAATAGAGAATAAAATCTTATTTATTATGACGACCTGGCAAGAGGTTCACACCATCACAGCAAACATTACAACAGTCTGCGGGGAACTATTTTAAAAGTTGAATAATTCAACAGCAGTCTAGAACAGCTTCTAGAACATCAAACTTTAGACTTATCAATACTACAAGAGTTTTTAATTACATTTTTTCATCAATGTATTATACTCATAAAAACAGACCTTGAAAAAGATTGTACAGTTAACGTATTGTTTTCCGAATCAGGCCATTAGTCTGCTTGCTAGAGGTCATTAAAATACAAAAATGACAATGATATGCATGTTCTGTCCATTTTCAAAGTGATTCTGAAGGATAGGTTACGTAGCCTTTATGAAGGTGTTATGAGTGCTACATAGTATCTATTTTATAACATACCAATAAAACCGAGCGTGGGTTTTGCAGCTAGTTGTTTCAGAAAAACGTACTCTTCCAGCCACACTATAAGTTGACTTCCTGAGTAAAATAAGACGCCACCTGAGACTTAGGGAAAGAGAACCAAGTTTTGTGTACAAATTTGTCTTGCTAATATCTGCTTGTTTTGACATGACTCCTGTTATATGTAATAGGGGCAGTTTGGTGCACTCAGCACTGGAAAGAGTATTGACCGGTACTACTAAAAGACCCCACCTCATTTTTCTTAGTTTTGCTTTTCAGACGATCAGTCCTCTCCTCTATATTATAATTGTCGAGGGTTTTGATATCTAACTGTTCATGCATTTCACTAGCATTGTGCAATGCAAAAACACCATTCTTGTTCTGTATAAATCTGGGGATAAAATGCAGACAAACGTTTCGGCTAACATTTGCAGTCCAATAAGCATGTAAAAGATTTCTTATTAACCTTTTGGGTTTACATGAGAAATACAAAAACAACAGAGGAACCACGTTATGTAAAACTGGATCTGAAAACAATCCCCTGTCTTCCTATGCATGCACTTTGTTCTATCTCCTATATATATAACAGTAGACTCTCGCGAAGTCACTCAGCTCTGAACGCCAGGCCACGATCTCCCCGTGCTTCAGCTCTAACCACAGGGCCACAGTGTCTCCCAATCCCTCAGTTTTACTCACCCTGTCTCAGTGCCCCTCAATCGCTGCATTAACCCTTTGTTGTAATAGGGGAGGAGACCTTAACATTTTGTTTAAACAGCAGTAAATGAAGAATGAAGCAGACTAACATGATAGCTGATTTCTGCATCCACTCAACATCAGAATAAACCCATATAGTACAAATGCCAACACTGACAAAGCTTATCCTAATTTGACCTGTAGTTATGATTGTGTGTCATACAGGTTTTATGGAGGAAAATTACAAGCGTAAACCTTCAAAGAGCAGAGTATCTCTCCAGTGGTGTCCTGGAGTACCCTGGTGACATGGAAGGAAACTTTGTGATGATCAGGAGAGGCTGACACTGGACAGGGGAGCAATGTTGCCTGGCACATTGCCACTGGGCTGTGAACTTTGCTCTACAGAGCATTTCGTAAATACAACTCAGCTGGGGGAAGTAAGGTGCTGTTTTTGTGCTGGTAAAAGTCTATTTCATCACACTGTACCTTGATCAGGTAATCTGTTAAAAAGTTAAACTTACTGGCACAAAAACCGAGAACTCTAAATGCAGAAAACACTGTAAAAATGTCAGAATCCACAAACACACTATTCCTGGAACTTCTCTGTGACAAGACAATCAGAAATGCATACAATGTGCAGTATGAGTAAACATACGCTTCTGTGTACATAGGCTGTCCCTCACACTCCCATAACTGATTCATTCTGGCAAAACAAATGTCACGATTTATAGTATAAATTGGCAAGACTTTGCTAGAGGAATAGCAGCTGGGGCTGGTTTGTCAGATGCTTCCGTTTTCAAGACAAATGACCTGTCTCTCAAAAGAGACAAATCTTATGGGTCATTCTGTAGAACAGACTTTGCTGTTAATGTGTACCCCTGACGGAAATCAACTGATTTAGCAATGGTCCAGTGAGACCAGGGTGTCAGACTCAGTTCCTGGTGGGCCGCAGTGTCTTCTGGCTTTCGTTCCACCCGAGCTCTCAATTACTTAACTGGTCTAATTATTTGAGTAACACTTCTTATCCAGGCCTCAAAATGTTTTACCTTAACAAAAGTGCATTTTTGAAATCACCAACGCTAAAAGACCTTAAAAATATTAAATATCTCCAATTGAACAAATAAGTAGATGAATTAAGTTAATTGAGAGCTTAAATTGGAATGAAAACCAGAAGACCCTGTGCCCCTTTTTAATTGTGTTCAGCTCTTAAACAGCTGCAGAGTTCAAGTTTCTTGAAATATGCAACTGTTACAGCTGAAAACAATTAAAAGGTCTAATTAAGCAAATTGTCTGTTCAATTAAGGGCTCAGTTGGAATGAAAACCAGAAGACACAGGGGGTCCTCAGGACTGGTTTGAGAACCACTGCACTATGGTGTGAGTCATGAGGACACATTATAAAAGTGTCTCAAGACTAGAAGGAGGCAAGTAAGCTGGGGACAAATGGTATAGATAATGCATACTCGATTACTAATTGAGCACAGATAAGACGCGAGGGCACAAATGGACACTGAGTGGTGTAAAAGTAATTTCAGATAAGAAGGTCAAGTAGGAATCTATTTTCTTTTTTATAAAATCAGTGGATTCATTTACCAGGTCAATTTATAACAACTGAAAAACTGAGAACCATCATCGTCTGTGTCAGTTGCTTTTCCTAATAGAAATTCCAGGAGCCCAGTTATTGATCATTTTGGATTTAATACAGTACCTACCACTGGTGGATAACAGTCTTCAATCACCAAAGGGCTTTATTTTTCTCTTTTTTTTCTACACAATTTTAAATTCCCCAAATCAAATGACGCCTCACCACTCAGGAGAACTGAAGAGAAAGGAATGCCCTCTGTTCCTGTTGTGATTTGTTTTAAAAAAAGAACAGGGGACTTGATTGAAGTCTATGAAATCTTAAACAAGTTGACAAGGTTAACACTAGTAAGAGACTATTCTTTCCACAGAGAGGCGTGAGCCTATGGAATGGGGTAATTAGCCATGCTGTTGATATCGAATCATTAGGATCTTAAGACCTGGCATGAAAAACATATTTTAAGATTGTTCATACATTTTTCACAGGTTCTTTTGAACCGCTAACCAAAGCAATGTTACCAAACTACAGAACCCTGGGGACAAGGCCCAGCCTGGGAAGTCTGCACAAAGGTGATCTAGCTCAGCTGATTTTCCTCAGGTGGCTATTGCAAAGAAGTAATCTAGCTCTTATCGGGTTGTTATCTGGTCCCGACAAGCTGGATGTGTTTGTTGAGGCTATCTCACTGATATGACGCCACACTTTCTTTAGAAATCTGACAACAGGACAAAGGGTTTCAAACTCCAATATGCAGTGGCCATGTGAGCAGGTTAGGATGACTACTGTTGGACGGGGCATCTGTCTTGTATTTTATTGTGTATTTCACTCTCATTGGACAAACCCGAACAGCCAATTCTTTAGTAACCTTTGGACCAAAATAGTCTTTGCCTTGGTGGCATTAAAATGATCTGGAACGTGGACTGGACTCAACGCAACTCTAGCCAATATGAAGACCCCCAACCTGAAAGAAATGATCAAGTTCATATATTAGCAGAGGCACTCAATAGCATGTCTGGTGTAACATTTGTATATGTAAAATCATCCTGTTTTGGTCTGAAATCAAAGATATGATAACCACAAAATACTATGAAATTTTAGCTTCATAGAGTGATGAAACAGGACATGACATCTTTTACATTTGACCTGTGGAGCTACTGCAAATGATATCAATATTCCTTGTGTTTACAAACAATCTCCTTTCATGAATTTTCTATTATCAGTTTGCACAACCACATCCACACCTTGTTAAACATTGACACTGCTGAGCCAGTCTGACTTTTCCTTCCCGGTGTCTGCCTTGAAGGGAGCTATGAAGGTTTTGAGGTTTAGGAGGAGGGGAAGTACACAGCACATCACTCTCCTAATCAGTAACCTTTAAATTTAACCCAGTTAAGGTTATTGCATTATTTTTTGTAACACAGCCTTTGGAAAATAAATTTTCCAAAACAAAGGGGCCAGAGAATAGGGGGTTAAAATGTTACACAAATAATTAATATATATCGGAACTGCTGTATGCATTGCAAGCCAGTGCCACATTAAAAAAAAATGATTGTCCACATTCTCATGGCGATATAGGGATGTTCGAGTTGCTGGATGGATTTCAATCAGTGCAGATAGGGCCCTTCACGTTCAACTGGAGTTAGAGCACCTGCACATCTGAAGTGTGATTTTGTATAGAGATTTTCCATTTACTAATCACAGTTGGCACAGTTTCAAATTATAAGGAAACTAGTGGTCAACTATAAAATCCAAACAGAAACATCTCAAGGTAACTTCAGTTCTGAAACTATGAATTCAGTGCTGTACAATAGCTTTCCTAAACAAAGACAGTTTGTTGGCAATTCAAATATTCCCAGTTGTGGGTCAAAAAGTTTAGCTGAAAGGCAGCGGTAAGATAAACAGCTGCATGGCTTGATAAAAGCTTACCACATAAAACCATTTTCAAACAAGCTGTCTGCTGTGAATCCTTCATGAAAGGCAAAGAGACAATGGGTTGAAACATCACAACGCTATTCATGTTTTGTAAACAAATAACATTCAAATATTGACAGACTATTAAATATAGTCAATATTTCCTTCTGTTTGAAAAACTGACTCTTGTTATTCTAATGGTGTCAGTTTGACCAAAACGTTTGTCGCAATGATCAAGACTCTAATGTATTTGTAACTAACAACAGTGTCTAAAGCACTGCTACATTTATAGCTACTAGTTTAAATATGCATGCTTTTGTCCCATGCTGCTGCAGTTCCTTGGAAAGGTGCCTGAACACCAAGGTAGTCCCCATTAAAGCAGGGAACTATGGATGGGGTACAATTCTGCTTCTTGGTAAAGGCAGATTTAGAGAAAAGGTATCAATCCATTAATCACACCTGTGGGCTTTGATCGATTAAAAAAATCATTGCTTGATTAATCTTGTCTATCTGAAAGAAATACATTGAATTAAAAGAAACAGTGCGCAAAAATAGGCTGATGGTACTGTGCTTTTCTCTCTGTGATGACTTAGCTCCTGGAGCAGTGGTTCCCAACCATGGTCCTGGAGATCCCGTGTCTGCTGGTTTTCATTCCAACTGAGCTCTCAGTTACTTAACAAGACCCTTAACTGAACTGACAATTTGCTTAATTAGACCTTTTTAAATTGTTTTCAGCTCTTAAACGGTTGCAGATTTCAAGCTTGCTATAATATTTTATAAGTAACTTGAACTCTGCAACTGAGCTGAACACAATTAAAAAAAAGTCTAATTAAGCAAATGCTCAGTTCAATTAAGGGTCTAGTTAAGTAACTGAGGACTCAGTTGGAATGCAAACCAGCAGACATTGGAGATATCGCACAAGCAGCTTCCTGCTAACGTATAATACAAAATGCCCACGCCCTGTACCTCCTGGGAGAGATCCACCCTAGTCCTACCACGTCAGAGGCATGAGTCCGCACGATAAAATGTATGAATCGCGCTTAATTTGCATATTCATTGTTTTCAGTTTTAGCGCTAATTTAAAAAAACTGTCCTGTCTCAAATGTGTACAGTATGCTTCTTTACATTTTAGAAACTTTCCTTTTTAATCAGGGGTTTGGAATTTTTGAAAAAAAGGCAAGTAGGTAAAGGTGTAGAATGTGGGAGGCTGAAGGAAATTAAAATGCGTACGATGTCTTCAGCTGGCAAGATGGGGTTAAGTCCACAGCGTTTGTTTCTCTCTCTTTATGCTAACCAAAACTTTAAAACAAAAAAGAAGTAAGGGACAGTCAGAAAAGTTATTCCCTTTTTTGTTAAACTAAATTTTTTGTTCCGTTGAATGCTATGCTACTACAGGTCCCTAGAAGGTTTGGGGAAAAAAAAAAAAAAAAAAAACATTTGTGTATATATATATTATATGCTAACCTATCTATCTATCTATCTATCTATCTATCTATCTATCTATATATATATATATATATATATATATATATATATATATATATATATATATATATAATAGCTCCTGGAATTCCTGGTAAAACCACCGACCTAGTGACCTCAGTGGATGTTATATTATGCTCTTGCTAATGCTTTTGTACTTTACTGTCTGGAACTGAAGCTTTTTTTATGTCTGTGATCCATATTGCATAATGTTGTGTTCTATGTTCCTACAGATGTTTGAATGTTAATTAAAACGATCATTAACAACAGTGAGATTTAATTATTATCACTCACATGTGAGTAATATGGTATAAGGCAATAAAGGCATAACTAATTTCACAAGCCTCATACCTTGAGTATCCTGGTTATTGTGGAAGAGTGAGTATCTAGGTGACCCCCAAAATATGGCTTGGTATAGGTCCCCAACACAGGACTGGATAAATCAATATGCCAATAGCACCATTCACCAGAATATGCATATTCCACCTCAAATGCTTTCCTTAACCTTGAAATGGCTTCTTAAACTCCTGTAGTTTTTGCATGCCCTGTTCCCACAGTGAAAGCCATGTGCTGGTATGTTACTCTCTTTGAAGGATGCCATCCTTTAAGAGCTGCCGTGTGTCCCTTGAAAGCATACGGCAAGTGTCTATATGACTGTACAAACCCAAAGAAACTCACAAGCCCATTCCTCCTCAAGTGGACCTAGGGGAGGTGCAATTCATTTGTGGTTGATGATACATAAACTGTCATATGGCGTCAGGGAAGGTGTGGTGTGCACGCAAAACAGAACATTCCCAGTTTGCCCTAATGTTACTTTGCCTTTACTAAGCAGTTTGAGTAAAATGTTTTAGCTTGTGTTGATGGTACACTTATGTAGTGGGTTAAAAAGAATACCTGGACTATTCTATTCTACCAGAACCACTATAGAACTAATACGTTTCTCAAATCGCTTTATTGGGGTTAATTTTATCTTTTGAGTCGTCCCACCTACGGTGCACGGTCCTTCCCAGTAGCCTACGGGAACCAAGTCACGGATTGGTGTTGAAACCAAAACTGACCTTGGGGAACTTTTGGAAGGTGGCGTCAGCGTCTCCCCCCTTGTCTAATCCGAGCAGCTGGCCTCTTCTCAGGTTGTCAGTAACACACATCACCCCATGCTCAGAATGACACTCCCACGTCTTGCCTTTTAAACAGAGCCGGGAAGTGTACGGTATTTACCACTCACACTTTCTCTGCCAGCCCCTCTATATCTGGTTGTGAACTGTGCTTTACAACAAAAGCTCTTCCTGCACTGAATTATATTACTTTAATCGATCGGCATCTTAATATCCTCCATCAACTGCCTTTCTACTTTGCACGACTTCTGCGATTGTCTGTTTATTTGATTGATGCATTCAATCTGTTTTAACATGTTCTAAGACTAGCCGAACGGGGGCTTAGTATTGCGCTTTACAGCAAACTTAACTCACATACAGTCGACATGCAAAACAACATTTTATCGATCAGAATACATGTATTTGTTTTGTAATAAGGTAAGACTGTTTCCACAAATAATAATTATATATGTATTTACCTTTTCTGTAAAACAAGGAACATCAACTTTAAAGGTTGACTGAAAAGTATTTCATAGTATGCATTTTACAATGCTTAGTATGCAAAAGGTGTATTACAGATCACTATTGCTTATATTTTAAAGGTTTTAAAGGTTATTCTGTACCATTGTTTTATTTATCCAGTTTTGAAAAGAATAAGCCAGGTTTAAATATAATTCAAGAGAAATAACTAAATATCCTAATACGTCTTTCTGCTCAGACTACTGTTATTACCAGAAAAAAAAGGCTTTTCTCATTGAAATGCCAACAAGAAAACTGCTGTTGCTTGTAATCGTGGTGTTCACCAGCGCAGCAGCAGAAAGACAGAATGTCGTCTACTTGGAGGCTGCAAGGAGTAAGTTCACTTTCTGCCACCTGACACGGACCGCGTCCTCCAAAACCGGTCTCAGATACCTCAACTTCCTGAGCCGAGAAGACGGGGGGCACTCTGAGGCGCTTGTACTATACCAGAGTACCTGGGACAATTCTCACCGGCTCCAGGAGTGCGTCAGCACCGATGACCAGGTCCTCACGAAGACCTATCTTTCTTACTGCCAAGAGAGTCTCCAGACGAACTCCACTTTCACAAACGGACCGGAGATCCTGCAGGACGCCCGTTCTCTGGTTGAACCCATCAGCCCGTGTGTCAGCAGTGCTTTGCCAGAGGATGGCACTGAACCAGCCCGGCGAGAGAGGAGGGCTGCGGCGGCTGGAGAATCGCTCCCTGAGGAGAGGTCCGTGGATTTAAATCCCAGGAGTGGAGACACAGCGCGGAGGAAAAAGCGATCGTGGATCGTACCCGGGACTCTTTGGTGTGGAAGAGGAACTGCAGCGCAAAACTTCACGGAATTAGGTACGTGCTCTTTTTGTTCGTTTTAACATTTGTTCTTTATTGGGCAGGCGTGGTTAAATAGATGACTTGAACCAGTTTTCCTTTAAAATTGCAATTACATCAATGTGGGGCTTCCAGATACTATTTCACGCTAACCCGACAGGAATGAAAATGGCTTTATCTTCCCAACCACCGCAGCTACAGCGTTCAAACCAACTTTAATGTAAAGAATACCAATTGTGAATTGTTTTACAGCCTCTGTTTTACATGGGAATCCTAAAAATAATTTGTGGAAAATAATAGCATACAGCACATATGCGCACAGCATATCTGATCAGCATATATGCGGCATGTCATTGATTTTCACAAATTATTCTTAGGCTTTACATGTAAAACAGAGGCTATGAAACAATTCACAACTGCTCTACTTTAAATTAAAGTTGGTTTAAGCACTGCAGCTGCGGTGGTTGGGGAGATACAGCCATTTTCATTCATGTCGGGTTAGCGTGAGACGAATATCAAACGTCAAGTTAACTTTACCGCGGTCTATTACCACACATTTATTTTCGAAAAAAAGGTGTATAAAAGATGGACATTGACGAAGTGTTTTTGGTTTCTTTTTAATCACACGATCATTCATCCTTGACCATGACATGCTTGAGTAATTATAACTGAAACATATGCACTTTATCACCTAATTAATGAGAAGGCTGATTGGGCACTAGATATGGCGTGATTTCAGTTGTTGAATTGCAAGCTTGAATAAAAGCTACAAGTAAAATCAGAGAAATAATAATAAAAAAAAACAGTATGCCACGTATGTCAAGAGAGCGGCACCTTCTTGCAATCGGCCCTTTGGAGGCTGGACTAGGGTAGGGTACTGTGACTCGCTGTCTTGGGTGCTCACAGTCAGTAATTTCAAACCTGGGGAGGCGGTATAACCAGATACACTCTTTCAAAGACATGCCACCAACTGGGAGACGTGTGGCTTCTAGGGCTCGGAGACCACTGAACAGGCAGATGCTTATCCAGGTACTTACTACAAGAGGAATGGGTCAGGATTCCACAAGACAACACCCGAAACCTGGCGCAAAGCATGCGTCGCAGATGCACTGCTTATACTGCCTCCAACTGTGACCACACACTCTACTGCCCCCCCCCCCCCCCCCCCCCCCCCAATGTTTCACTCTGTGCCAAAAAACAGGCTGCTGTCGCTACTTGCATCAGTAGGCGGTTCTAAAGACACCATCACGCACAGCTGTAACTTGAGAAGCGGCGCTTTTTAAAACTAAACTGAAATCGCGTTTTTGTTACACAGTAACTCTTTGCAACACGAGCAAAGAAAAACATTTAGACAGTTTCGGATTTTTGAAGAAATAAATAGATGTTATTCTCTTCCTAGCGTTACAGCTTTTGATAGCATTCCTTTCTGGCTTTCTTTTCTTTCAGTTTCTTTCAGTTCCCTTCAGATAATTACACAATGCAATGTCCTAAAACAGAACACATATGCAACACCTATTGATTTCTTTTCTGTAGGGATCTTTGACCAGGCAGACCTGTGCTGCAGAGAACACGACCACTGTAAAGAGACGATATCAGCATTCAAAATAAAATATGGGATCTTCAACCATCACCTGTACACTCTGTCCCACTGCGAGTGTGACCAAAGATTCAGACAGTGCTTGTTTGGTGTGAATGATACCATTGCTAATCTGGTTGGGTATGGCTTCTTCAACGTCATTAAGGTTTCCTGCTTCGTCTTCCAACCCAAAGTACAGTGCACCCAGCTGTACTGGTGGGGCGGGTGAGTGCCATTTATTTAACAATAAAAAGAACCCAACAGGCCAGGGTACTAAGGTATGGAGAGCAAGTCCAGGCTGTTATTAATAAGCACATGGCCTCCCTGTATTGTAAAAGGAGAAGTCTTTGTACAATAGGACTGGAAAATGATCAAACCTGCTGTGCCTGGAAGTATGGAAGTTTGCTGAGAGAGAGAGAAAAGGAATTCACTTCTAGTTCATTCTACAAGCATGGATGAACTGAAAAGCCCTGCTGTTTTAAATTATACCCTGGGCCCTCTAGCTTGTGTAATCACTTTTACCACCCTGCGTGAAAGTGGGATAACATTAACATACCAGTCTATTGAGAAACACTAACAGATGGCAGAATCACTTGGTGACCAGCAAAGGCAACCCACTGAATTGTGAACTACATTGGCACAGTGGTTTTCTTACTATAGCACGCTATGGTCCTGCAGTGAACTGGTTCATACCACTGTGTGCAGTCAGTGTCTTACTTATGTGATACTATTGCATTATGGGATTATTCATATGGTGAGCCCCACCGTGTCTACACTAGTTTCTGCAGTCAACTGTGCTAGATATTGTAAAAATAATGTATTGTATTTGATTAATGCCAGGGCAATGTAAGATCCTTATATCAAATTGCACTGCCAGCCATTCTTATTTTAGGAATATACCACTACACACATACCATTTTCCTGGAACATGCAACAGGTTTTTTTTCCTGGAATATCCTCTCTATGAAATATTGGGAGCGTTAATTGGTTGTATTAAGGCTGTAAATCTATGCTGACTAATTATATAATATATATATATATATAGATCTATATATCTATATATCTATATATATATATATATATATATATATATATATAATCATGTGACATTTAGACAGAGTGCAGTGGAATTTAGCTAGGACACTAGGTTTAAAACAGCTGTTCTACCTAAACAAATTACCATTGGCCCACTGTGTCAAAGACATTGCATAATTTATTTAAAAATGTAAGGGGTAGTTGACATTGTACTGTAGTGCGTTGGAGCGGGACTAAAACTGCTCCATTGATAGGAGTCCTAACTCCAGGTATTCAGTGAGAGAATGCACTGCGCGTCAGCACTTGCTTCGGCTTGTTTGAGGTGTTGCCAGTTGGTTTGGTTCCCTACGGGATCATGCATCCCACAAATCCTTCAAGTTTCCATTGGTAACCGTTACACCTGACAAACATTGACGTTCCTGTCGTGGGAAATCGCTTTCCGTTTAAGTAATTTGAGAAGGGAGTTTCTGAGCCTGCATCGCACCTCATTACTCCCTTGTCCACCTTCTGAAATTAATATAATTATGGAACTTAGCTGACAGACAGGTCTCGGATTGCTCTTACCCCAACTGTGGCAATTCAAAGAAACTGTCATCCATATGCCAGTAGCAATGGTAATCCATATGATGGTACCATATTACTATCAGTGTGCTTCCATATCTGGAACACTGTGTTCTATTATCTAGTGTTAGTCTGCTAATGCTTCGCTTGGGTTTAGTCAGTGTAATAAACTGGCATTGTAATGAGAGTAACTTCAGGTAGTTATGTGGGTTTTCCCAAGATAGCACTTCTGTGAAGTTCTGGGAAGGCAGGCACAAACTATGTTAAAGGAACGCTTTGTAACCTATTATTGGGTATGTGTTTTGTCTCATTCTTTCTGCTTAGATTATAATTTAGTAGTCTTACTAACTAATGTCTATCAACCTTCTAAAAGCAAAAACGGCAATATAGAAAGGTACAACACAGAGGTAAGAAATGCAAACTTGTATATAGTCCATATAGCGTACTGTATATCAGTAATACACATCTTCCTAAATGAATGAATGAATTCAAAACCATGCAGGCAAGAGATAGAAAAAAAAAAAAAAGCATTCTTGATTAGGATTAGGAATTATACTGGTATCAGGATGTAATGATGCAGTTGGTTGAATTCAGACAAAACCACAACCTTGCTTTTCTATTCTGGCAGGTGTAAGAAAAAACAGAAAGCACCTTTTGCCGTCCTCCGTCCTGCCACACCGTACAATGCCACTCACCCTGCAGAGGAGGAGACGGACATGGGCTGGAGACCCAAACCCAAATCAGAATTGGGCATCAGGGGCAGCCAAGGGGCCTCCCCCAAGACAAGCAGGACCACAGTGTCACCCAGTGGGGGGAAGCAAGCCTGCAAACCACCCCGCAGGACAGCCCCAGGCCGTGAGTGCAAGCAGAAGCAGGGCAAGAGGGGGCAAAACCAAGGACACACAGGGGTGGTGGGAGAGTCCAAAGTGACAGGGAACAGTGGGGGTAAATATCCACTTTTGGAAAGTACCACATTGCCAGGCAACAGAGGAGACAAAAGTACAGTTTTGGAAGAGTCCACAACGGTAGTGAACAGAGAGGGAAAAACCACCACGCCGGAAGGTCCAGAGTTGCCAGGAAGTGCAAGGGGAGACACCGCAGAAAGAGGTCACTGGCTGTCGGGTCACAGGTCAGAGAATGCCCTGCCCATGGTTAACCCCTTGTTTTCTGGTGAAAATAACTTTGAATCCGACAGGACTAGGCTCAACAGACCGCCCCTTGTGAGGGCGGCACCCGAGGGACACTGTGAGTATGGTGGTCTTCAGACTGGGGTGGGGTGGCATTGTGGGATTGTATTCTAGCACCTTGTTTGGAAAGCTACACAGCTCTCTCTACACAATGTCAGCAGCCCTGAGGTTGTTAAATCTTTAATGCAAAGCAACTATCTAAAAAAAAAAATATATAATAAAGAATAAAATTGCATTGACAGTACTGTCACCCGATTAATGCACTCTGCAAACAATATAGAGGGGAGCTCCTCCGGACATGTGCTTTGATATTGGGATCTCGTACTAGCAGCGCATTAAGTTTTATTCCAATGAGCTTACCAGTGTTACAGATAAAACTTGAAAACTTTGTCTGCTGGCTACAAATTTCCATGATCGCACACCTGAATACCTCTCTAGGTATTTAACTAAACATGACTCCAATACTAGCCTCAGGTCAGTTGACAGTAATAATCTTTAGATGACAGTCTTATCTGTGAAGAAAAAATGTGCCAGAGGAGTTTGCCGACAGGGCACCAAACACTGGAATGTTTTAACAATTAACTTGAAAGTAGAGGCAACTGCGCAGTGCTTTTCAAAGTAATTGCTCAGTTATATCGCTCGCAAAGGCACATGCAAGGACTTTAATCCATTGCTTTGGCTAATTGTGCGCCACCCCCTGGAAATTCCCACCCACAGTCAGCAGTGGCATAGCTTGGATTCAAACCGGCGGTCTCCAAGCTATAGGGCACATCCTGCACTCGCGGAGTGCCTTTACCGGAATGCACCACTTGGGGGCAGTCATTTTTCTTGTTAACACTGCAGGGAGTTCTGTAACACTTCAACAAACACAAATCTAAAATGTGCTGTAAACGTATTTCAGATCGAATTGTTAGCCTTGCTTAATGTGAAATGGGCACGGTCTCTGCAGATAACTGACATGCTTTCCTCTGTATGTTGACACAGATAAATCCCAGAGCTGTAACTGTTACAAGCGCTTGGATCAGTGCAAACACAAAATCAGCCCTCATGAGGAGAGATTCCAGCTGCAGAACACAGAGGCCAAGACATTGTACCACTGTGACTGCACACGCAGGTAACACTACTGACAAGTTTATGTATTTTGACATACCAATGGTATGATATAATGGTATGCACCAATAAACACTGGTAATCCAATGCCATGGCACCATTTCATTACCAGTGTGCTACCATATGCCAAGTCCATTGTGTTCCCATTGCTGGTTCTAAAGCCAGGTTTCTGTCTCTCTGTCTGTCAGCTGTTGGCTAGACCTCAGTCTGTTATTTCCAGTTCAAAAAGGTGTCTCAGAGAGACTACAGACCACTGAATACATTCCCAGGTTAGCTCTTCCTGCTAAACATTCATGTAAACAAAATATATCTATTTCTGATTTGAACTTGCTGAATGCATTTTCAGTTTTCAGATAATTCGGAAACCCTTCCCTTCAGCTGAGGTTTATGCAGCACATTTAACTTGACAATTAACAGTTAAGTTGATTTTGGCTCCCTCTAAACAACACACATGTTGAAAAGCAGAAATATATCATCTGAGCTTAGTAGGAGGTAGACAGCACAGAAATGCCCAGAGGTGTGTTTTCAGATGGATAGTAACATGCTTGTATTTGAAGTACATCTGAACAACTGCATACTTTTCATCAGCGAATGTTCTTTTAAATGCTGGGTTTTTAGAGACATGTAAGAATACATTATCTGAATCATAACACTGTGAATATCACTGAAGCTTATTATCAATGTTTAACTCCCCTTTTTCACAAATGGAAGATGGTTTCTCTGTTAACTAACAAAGCTAGGGAAGGTGAAGGTGTCAGAATTCTTCACTCAAGTTCCTTGGTATACACTTGTAGCGTTTGGAAGTTGTGAATGATCTAATGAGCGTTTTTGTCCCCAGGTTAGCACAGCGTCTGCGCAGGATGAGGGAGCCCAACGCAGTGGAGTCTCTGCTCTACAGCTTCGTCTCCTTGTCCTGTTTTGACCTGCGAGAGCGAGAGGAGTGTGACCAGGAGGGCCGGTAAGTCTCTGTGTATGTGTAAGACACCATGTGATCTGAAGGTGTCACAGCTAGTTTGAAAATCCATTTTCTTTCCTTTTGTTAGCACTAGAAAAATTAACATTGGTTTGTTCTTTTGAATATATATATTTTTTTTAGTTCTATTTTATACAGTAGTTCAGTTTGGAACATACCATAGCAATATGCCAGAGTGCTGTAGATGGATCTGTTGCTACTCCCTGTTACTTCAGTAATAATGTTTATAAAGCTAATGAGAGCAAAGCCCTTCTTTAATATCATTTTACCCTTTGCTAGTCGTAATGGGAGGATTCCACTGTTTGTTGCAAATCAAATTATTTCACATAATCATCTATCTATAATATTTCCTATATCCATTAACACTGTATAAAATACTGTATAGTATATATATATATATATATATATATATATATATATATATATATATATATATATATATATATATACAGTATACAGCTATTAACGAACAATTGATGGTGGCATTTTGTAAAAACCATGGTACACAGTGCCCACTTGTGGGAGTTATGGGAAATTTCCGGCGGGACCAAATAAGTTCTGGAATACTGTGTCTATGAAATGGACTCATTAAAAGTTCACTAACATTATTGAGTAAGTTCTGAATACTTGTGTTTATGACAAGTCACTCATTAAAAGTCTGTAACATTATGAGTGGGTGTTTGTACATCATGTATTTTCTCATGTATAGTAAGAATTTAAGCCATAATATTCATACCCACAGTCTCTCTGTTTTGCTGTCCAGATGCACCATGCAGCAGACTGCTGTCCTTTCCAGGGCGAGGCACCTCCGTAAAGTCCTGAAGACTCGGCGAAGCGCTGAGGGGAGGGAGCTGGTCGAGGGAGCCCCCAAAGTGAAGAGACGGGCCACCAGCACGTCCAGGCCAGTTCCACTGTACGTCAGGTGTCTGAAGATGGTCGACTCCAGACTGAAACCAGAATTACTCACTGGACAGCCCCGCAATGACACCACCACGGACTGGAATATCTCGAAAGGGAGCAGCTATTAATCCAACACGTTTAAATAGAGGCGTTAAATGCATGTTGGCGCCCCCTACTGGAGGAGGGTACACGTTGGAAAGCTAGTTTTTTGCTTAAGTTACATCCCTTTTTCTGAATGCAAAACGGGAACACAACTGTGAATATTCATTTAAAGAATTTCGAGTTAACGGGTTGCATTTGCGTTCAAGAAACAAGGCACACATTTTGTAATGAAGCAAAAACGCTTTTCAGAACCCTAAGTATTACAAAGCTACAACCATTGCTAATTTAAATGTACCGTTCATGAAAACGTTTTTTACGTGATCCGTATCAGACAACTATCAAGCTTGAGACGTTTTGGTTCTGTCATAGTGGCCAGCTTATTTATTGCACAGAGTGTATGTTTTGTTCACGTCCGTCCTTGTGTACAGTCTTGCAAGGGTATTGCTAGCAGACCTTTGGAAGGCAACAATGCTGTGCATTTCAGGTTTCTATACCATGATAAGCCATAGCTGGATTTTTTTTAGAGTGTTTTACAGTACCAGGGAAACAAGCTGCAGTGCATCAACATACCCCTACCACTCTAGGGATAAACTGAGCAGAGCTGGTTGAGTGCTGTAAAATGCTCTAAAAAAACAAGTAATCCCTGTGTACTGTACAGCAATTCTGTTGCAAGCTGTTGTGTATATTTATTTATCTTATTAAAATAGCAAACTAATGTATAAAGTTTTCTTAATTTTAAAATCATCTTTATGATAGAATTATATGATATTATATTGCATTTTTTTTTTTGTAATTGTGGTTTCTTTTTTTGTGACAATGGTGACAAGTCCGATTGGTTACTGATGAGCTCACTGTATAACATGAGCAGGGGAGTGTACAGATTAATTTATAGGCACCTGTGGACTTTGTATATAGCTCATTGAGGGAGTGGGTTGTTTACCTGTCTAGAGTGAAGTCTAATAAAGTAAGTGTTTGTAAGATCCTTGTGTCTGTGTCTTGTGTCTCTGTCAAGGTCACACAGAGTGTCATGGTGCTGTCCAGGTGTCTATGCTGTGGTCTTATTCACTGCAATAATATCAAACATTATAGACTTGTTTATAGTACCAATAGTTCCAAAGGAAGGGGGATTGATGCTATTTTACTGTCTTGTGTCTCTATCAAGGTCACACAGAGTGTCATGGTGCTGTCCAGGTGTCTGCACACATCACCCAGCTTCACAGAACATGAAGTTATTATCCCTCGGGGGGAGGTATGTGTAAGTGTATCACACTTCAGTTTTAAAATCTATAGAGAACCGGTTATCAGCTTGCTGTGATTAGTACAGACATTGCTTAGCACGACTTAAGAATGCTGGTCGTGAAGTTGTTTAGCTTGTGGATCTCTGCCTGGGACCACCACTGTGTTTAAGAATTTCCCTACAGGCCAAGCACAGTTTATACTACATGCTACATGCATTCTTGGGGAGGATGAAAAACAAAACCGCACTTTGTACAGAGATTTAGAGATTTATTCAATTTAAACAGAAAGGTGCACAGCACTCAGCATGGCTGTGGTGAGTCTGGGCCACAGCCACGCTCTGCTCACATTCACAAGCTACGAATGTTCACTACTGAGTACAACAGTCTGGACCTTGATGAGAGATTTAGATATAGTAAGTATTGGGAAAGGGGAGAGAGATTAGTCCAGTGCTAAACAGTGATATCAACTGGATGAAGTGACGGCATGGCAGCATCTCTACACCAGGGTTAGGATTGCCAACTGTACTGCAAGAGTCATCCCTTTTTAATAAACATTTAGCCATTTATCCTTTTTTCAAAGATGCAATTTTCTTATGCAAAACAATGCATGCCATTTGTTAAATGCATTTCACAAGTATGGTGCTACTGCAATGCAGAATCAGTTCTGTGATACTTTTGTTCAACCAGCAACAACCACTTGATTTACAAACATTATCGTAATGCTGAATTCATTTCTGCACAATTCTAATGCTGATGTGAAATATGGAAAAATATTGGCAACCCTAGTCCTGGGCAAGGTGCACTTGGGTTAACTCACATTATTACCCAGGTAACGATGAGAGCGAGAGAGAGAGGGGGAGAGAAATTGATTAGCTTGCTAGGTCTCCCTAATGCAGGGTCTTTACGATTCCACTGGTGTGGGGTGTACCATAGCTGTACCAGACAGGATGTGTGCTTGTTAAGGTTTTGTAAAGGGAGATCTGCTATAACAGGAGGAAGATAAGAAGAGTAGCAGAAGAACAGAGGTAAGGATAGGGCAGACAGAGGGAGAGAGAGGGAGAGCAGATAGAGAGTGAGGCAGACAGAAACACTTTCGCTGTCAGCGATTCAAGATCACAAATGATGGACGTCAGGAAATCTTCACAGGGAGAAATAAATAAACCGGAAAAGTCTGTCCATTCCAGTTAGCCGCCATTTGAAAATCATTCTTTGGCCTCGTCTGGGCCCGGAAACCGTCTATTTTCTCTCTTACATGACCGTGAGCATGTCACAACCCTGCAGCCTTGGACTCGCCTGAAGCCTTCCCCCCAGAGAGAGCATTTTCTTGGGGTTTCTTTTCCCCGATGGTGCCCTTGTCCCCCTGAGCTTCGGGGGCACTGACCTCTATCCCAGGCGTGCCAGGGCTGTTGCAGGTGTGTGGGGCAGAGCTGCTTGGGGACTCTTCCGGTTCACACACGAGCCGTTCTCTCTTGGCTCGGTGTCCAATGCGGGGGGAGGGGCTGCGGTCCTTGTCTGTCTCCCTGGAGTGTGGCCGCAGGTTGAGGGCCTGCAGTTTGGGCAGCGCTGGGCTTCGGCTGCGGCTCCGTCGGCCTCTCTGCTTGGCCTTGCCCGGGCTGGGGCTGCGGGACTTGGGCCGGAGCAGGACCAGGGTGCTGTCGTCCTCCGAGCTGTAGTCAGAGCTGTCTGAGGGACTGGAGCTGGGTAGGGAACTGGGCAGCATGATCTGAGGGAGGAACATAGCGTTCAGACAGCTAACATGTGGTAAAATACACTGTTTGTAAGAGCTTGTATATTGGGCATATTGGAGACATCCACATGATTTTTCTAGATAATTACTGCAGTAAGCATGTATCATTATATACAGGTATTGGATAAGTCACGCTTCATTTTTTCAAAGAATATTAAATAATATTGTGTTTTTTAAAATATTTTCATCATTTTTTCCTGTTAAGTATGCTGCACAGCAGATAATATTCATATAAGGCCAGATGCTTGCAACGTAGGATTCAGAGCAGATGCTGTTAAGCCTGTCACCCAACAGCAGATGGCACCACTGCAGCTCGCCGAAAAGGAATATGTATTTCAGCTGGATTAATGCAATCCTACAGTTAATCTCAGCAGTAGAAAAAAAAGAAAAAGCATTTAATTCTGTTGTTTAAGTTAGTTGTGTAAGGTGTTTAACATTGTGCTTCATTCTTATCAATTATACAGCACATTTTTTAGACTGCTCAAATTTAAACTACAATTATGAAACAATATATGGGTTATTTGGCAGCGCGACTTTATCAGAGGAACAGCCTCCTGAACAGAAAGCACAACCTCCTGACCTGGAAGGGCTCCGTCACGCCCACGATGGTGCTCATGTTGTTGCTATAGTAACCCAAGATGTACTCGCCCGACCCTTTGGGAAGAGTTTCCTCGCCAAACGCCACCTGCAGGGAACGAGGGAGCAAATTAGTGAAGAAAGGACAAACAGAACATAGGTAACCTTCACATTCCTTTGCCATTATCTTTTGATTCATTCTACATGGACTGGTGCAGAACATGTCTTCTTGTGGGAGTCAAAGAAACATATCAATTTCCCTTTACGCTATAGGCAGCAAAGCAATTAAGTCTCGTTCCACTGATGAACGTTCAAAACTTTTTGTATTTAATTATCCCCAGCCGGGGGTCTTGAGACTTTTTTTCAAAGATGTAGGTCATGGTGACTTATTTAGAGCTGAATTATACTGGAGCGTGTATGTGTATGACAATGCAGACTAGTGTCTGCTCTACCTGGCACTGCTGCTTCACACTGTCTGAGTCCTCCTGCTTGGCCCACACGTACCCCACATAGTCCTTGTGGTGTCTGAACCCCACCTGTGAAAAGACATGAAGAGGGATGTGAGGCAGACCAACATGCCAATGAACATTCAGCTTAGGGTTTGAATGTCGCCTGTGCTTCTCTCACGTGACCACTTTACTAATAACTTTGAAAAAATGCCGCTAATAACCAATTCCTATTGGATACATAAGATTTATTGAAATTCTCTAATAAACTTGTTTCTGTTTCTTCTTGTATCGAATGGATCTTGTGATAGGTCATATCCTTCACACTCAATCAGAATTTCTATAGTATGTATAACATTGCTATCAGTGTCTTCTTTTTAAGGCTTTTAAAACTAATAAGAACAGTTCAATAGAGTTTTCTAAATCACTGATTGTTACTGGTATGCCTGGGTCATGTTACCAGAATAGTCTTAATTTAGTAAGTAAATTAAATAAACATTTCTGTAATTACACATGCTTTATATTTCCCATTTATTTTCATATTACATGTCATTTAAAGTGCGGTATAAACCCTATATGAGTTTTCAACACACCTCAATCAGGGAAAGTGAAAAATTCAGGCCACTGCATAATGCAGATGTATTTCTCAGTGTTAAAAAATGAAACAGAACAGAGCTGTAGCTAGCCGGGTACCTTGTAGAGGCCGATCCAGTCCCAGGAGCTGCGAGGGAAGCTGGATGCCATCCTGAACTTCACAATGGCGTCTGACACCTTGGTCCACTCATCCTCCACAAAGAACTGGACCAGTGGGAGGTCCACCTTGTAGGGGAACTGAAGGGGGGGGGGGGGGGAGGGGAAGAGAGAGAGGTGAGAGAAGTGAGACAGGGATAAGAGAGAGAGGTAAGACACAGAGAGGATAAGGGAAGAGATAAGGGGTAAGTTAGAGAGGGGAGGAAAGGGGATGAGACAGGAGATGGGAGAATGGGAAAACAGGAGAGGAGTAAAAGGAGAATGGGTAAGGTAGAGGACAGAGAGGGGAAGAGGAGGGGAGAATAGAAAGATAAAGGTATGAAGGAGAGGGAGGGGGAGGAGTAGCAAGGAAGGGAGAGATGGAATGATACAGACACCAGGGGAAACAGACAACGGGTGTGACAGGGAGAGAACAGACAGGGCAAAAATAGGTAATAAACGTGAATGGAGTAGAGAAGGGGAGAGAGGCAAGTATCAAAAGAAACGAAGGAGAAATGAAAAGGGAGCAAAAGCAGGAGAAAGGGGTTAACAGAAAGGGGAGAGAGGGTGAGGGGGGAGAAAAAGGAAGAATCCAGTTTGAAGAAGGTTCTCAATTTACACAGTATAAACCCCAAGACTTCCTCACAAAAACACATCGTGAAGATTTGGTATTTCATGGTGATATGGCTTGTTGTTCGTGTATCTTAGCTAAGTACTATAGTTTTGGCATAGGCTTCCATATTGTGACATTGCTTTTCCCAGCTGTCACATTTGCTAAGTTTGAGCTGTGGAGTATAATTTGTTCTGTGACCACAAGATGGTGCTGTAGTACAGTCTAGAAGGGTTTAATTTATCAAAACACCTCCATTTACACGGCTTATGACATAATTGGAAATACTCAAGTCAGTAATGGCTTCTGAATATCCCTCTTGTGCCTTTGCAGACACGACTGTTCAGTTCCACTGGCCCTACAGAGTTCTTAGCTCTTCCTAGATCATTTATTTTAAAATATTTAAATAGGCCGACTTCAGGACCAAGGACAGGGAAAGACTGTAAAAAATTATAAGGCATTGGCTATGGTTACATATTATGCTACACTTATCATTTATCATATATACATATATGATAAATGATAAATGATAAGTGTAGCATTATATGTATATATAATATTATTTAGAATTTTATTTACACACAAACTTGTTATAACATTTTAAATATAGCCTATCTCTCTTGCTTGGTTGTGTAATGTCTTTCTTGCTCCAATTACAATGGTATATGAAATGGGAATTTCACTAGAATTTTCTTGGATATAAGAGGAGCAGCATCTGAAAGTCATGTTTTGTAGTTATTTTAAAATGTATTTTATAGTTCCCAACATACCTTTCTAAAATATCCACAGGTTAATAATGAAATCAAGTGGCATGCCATGGGAATAACAACAGCCAATTCACTGGAGTTCACAGAAATTTGCTGACATGACTTTAAAGTGGACCTCAATAGTGGAGTAATACACATTATTTCAGATTACTAGAACATACAATTCATTTTGAAAGGCTATGTCAGCATAATAACACCTTGCTCCTTGCTCATCCTAACACAGTTTTAACAACATATTCTGCCCCTCGCAGATGAAGCTGTGCGCGATCTGTCTGTGTCTTACCCTGAGCGTGAAGATGGCAGAGACAGGCTTGTGGTCACTGGTCATGTACTCCATGTGGCTGCGGTAGCTGTGCTGTGTCACTGTCACCCCGCTGGTCAGTTGTGCCACCGAGCTCTGCTTCGATGGGGGAGTCCGAGAAGGTAAGACTGACTCAAAAGGTTTAATCTTCCAGAGGATCCTGTCTGTCCATGCTGGCTTGCGCTTCTTAGCACTGAGGTGGAACCACACAGACCTCATGAGAATCACTGACTACATGAGAATTACACAGACCTCATGAGAATCACACAGACCTCATGAGAATCACATACCACATGAGAATCACAGACCACATGAGAATAACACAGACCTCATGAGAATCACACAGACCGCATGAGAATCACACAGACAGCATGAGAATCACACAGACAGCATAAGAATCACAGACCACATGAGAATTACACAGACCTCATGAGAATCACATACCACATGAGAATCACACAGACCGCATGAGAATCACATACCACATGAGAATCACACAGACAGCATGAGAATCACAGACCACATGAGAATTACACAGACCTCAAGAGAATCACACAGACCACATGAGAATCACACAGACAGCATGAGAATCACAGACACATGACCAGACATGAGAATTACACAGACCACATGAGAATCACACAGACCTCATGAGAATCACATACCACATGAGAATCACACAGACAGCATGAGAATCACATAGACCACATGAGAATCACACAGACCTCATGAGACTCACACACCACATGAGAATCACAGACAGCATGAGAATCACATACCACATGAGAATCACACAGACTGCGTGAGAATCACACAGACAGCATGAGAATCACACAGACTGCATGAGAATCACACAGACAGCATGAGAATCACACAGACAGCATGAGAATCACACAGACAGCATGAGAATCACACAGACTGCACGAGAATCACACAGACTGCATGAGAATCACACAGACTGCATGAGAATCACAGACTGCATGAGAATCACACAGACAGCATGAGAATCACACAGACAGCATGAGAATCACACAGACAGTATGAGAATCACAGACTGCACGAGAATCACACAGACAGTATGAGAATCACAGACTGCGTGAGAATCACAGACTGCACGAGAATCACACAGAGAGCATGAGAATCACACAGACAGCATGAGAATCACACAGACAGCATGAGAATCAAAGCACAGAGCAGGCAGCAGGTGATGTGCTCACTTGATAACTTGCTATTTACAGATTGCTTTCTGGCAGAGTGCTTGGCAAAGTGGAAGTACATAAAATAAAGGTAAGAGTCACAGTATATCCTCCAGTGTTTAATTAACCAAGTGCTAGGATTTATGTCTTGAAAGACTGGAGTAAATGCATTTGGAAATATGAATGTGTAATAGAAATATGAAAGTGTAATGGAAAGTCTAAGTCAAAGTAAAGAAACGTTTTGGCCAGTGCCTACTAAAGCCCACAAAAACAGCGGGAATGTTGGGTCAAATTTTCTGACAACATACAGTGCAGCTTTTTTTAAGATTTATTTTTTAGATGACATTATAATATATATATATATATATATATATATATATATATATATATATATATATATATATATATATATATATATATAAAAAGAAGAAGAACAGTAATTGAATACTAACTATTAGTTTTATCACAGAACTCAACAATTCAGCTTTCCACACACCAATGTGCGAAGATGTGATAGAAATGGTAAATACGGCTGGCAAGCGCTTCCACATTGCCAGCAGAAATGTTTTACGATGAAGTCTCCTTAGTGATGACTCTGCAGCCCACGGTGGACCTACACTCTATCGTCAGTGTAATAACAGGTGTTTCTGAATATTAGACAACCAGATTGTTACTGAGCTGCCCAGGGTGTTAATGCAGACCCTCCCACTCTGAGCTGGGCTCAGTACCTGGTGTCGTAGGTGTTGGTCCCCACATCGAATTTGTACGTCGGGGGGAATTTGAGCGGCCCCTCATGAAACCCCACCAGGACGGTCTCGGATTCCTTTGCCATGTTCAGCTGGGGGAGAGTGGGGGTCAGTCAGAGAGAGAGACTGGGAGAGGATTCAGGTATACTGTAGGTGAGTCAGAGTACAGTACAGTGAGCCTTGCTAATACAGTATTCAGCATTTTACCATGGTAATAGTGTCGTCAAGGATAGGGGAAGAATGACAAAGCACAGTCAAGCATTCATACAGTCCTGGTAAAATACACAGTAACACACTTTAATACAATGGCAAGTGGACCCTGAAGTGAACAGTGAAAGTGACCTTGCTTTCCTCCACAAGTCAAGCAACCCTCTCAGTTGAGCATGGCTGAGTTACGTATCAGTCCCTCAGGCTCCCTGGGGAAAGTTCCACTTTCAGCTAATTTCAGTTGGAATATGCAAATGATTGCAGGCTTAACGAGTGCGGAGAGCAGAGTGGGGTTATGTAATAAAATGGAAATGTTTCCAGTTTAGCCTCCAGGCCTCTCTCTGTTTCTCCTTGCTCCTGTGTTCATGGTTACTGCAGCGCAGGTTACTCTATTAGTTTTGCCCTTGTAAGGTGTAAGGTGTAAATGCATGACTTGTTAATGCTACATGCTGATGTCTGTCTCTACCAAAGTTCAATCAGTACAAGCTATACATTGAATAGAATGTCTGACTGTCATGAAACTTCATCTGGTAGAAAGGTCTAGTATTGGCTCTAGTTTATACTCTCAGGATTCTGTTAATGTGGATGTTCCAAGAGCTTGAACACCTACGGGAGAATTCTCTTTTGCACATCAACTCCCAAAAACATGGAACTGATTCCACCCTAGTATGAAGATGAAATGTGATAATCTTTCCTTCTCTGGTTTTAAATATCATATCAGGGAATTGCTTAGAACCTGACAGTGCTTCTCCTTCAGGCCACATTAACAAACAGATATTTATTCTGTTCTTTGATCTCTATCCTGCTGATTAAGTTTGAAGCGCACATTTTTATTATGTTGTTTGTACATTGTAACGTTTTGTTTATTGTTTTTTTGTAATACATTGTAATTGTCTTTTATATTATTTACCAGGACCCCCTTGTAAACAAGGCCTCTGTCTCAATTGCTAATTCTCCTGGTTAAATTAATAAATCAATAAATCCGAAGGAGCTCACCTGGTCCTTCTCCCACAGGGTGGAGAGTTTGTTGCCGTCGATCGATAACTTCACAAAGTGCATGTCGAGCTCTTCGATCCGGAAATTCAAATCCCCGAACCAAAACACAACACTGAAGAAAGAAGAATTCAGAGTGGGATCATCAAACTGTATCAAATGTGTTACAATCAACCGGCTCTCACTAGAGTAGGAAGCTTCAAATGAAACGTTTCTATGTGATAATGTTTGTAATAAACCTGAATGGGTCTAGATGGTGCTGGTGCTCACTTATATAAAGGTACTTCACTTGACCTAGCCTATGCTACAGATGTCTACGGAGAGCAGCTAGAACTGAAAGGCAGCTCCTGAACTCTCAGTCAAAGACCCTTAACACAGACTTATATAAAAATAAACACTGTGTATGAGCAATTGACTCAGAATGATTGCAAACATCATAGCAGTAATCTGAAGCTACTACTGTGACGATAAGGCACAGACGAGCTAATGGTGCAGATCTATATAATGTGTTTCACTCACAGAGGGGAATGGTCTTGGCTACAGGTCATTTGTAAATGCCATGGGGTTAAGAACCCTTTACTTATCTCAAAGTACCAGAACGCCACTAAAACACTGATTTTCTTAAACAAGAATTATTATAAGAATTCCTACTTTAGTTGCATACTGAACTTCTAGTGATGCATATAATAGGTAATGCGTTTATATCATTTCCACAAAGTGTCTTTCTTCATCTTGCCACAATGCTTTATGTGCCAGTGGCTTCGTTTGTATTTGTCTCCAGTCGTAGTCGATGCACTGTTGCTGTCATTTTCAGCAGCATTTTTTGCCATTTTAGAGGTAGTTTGTAATAGAAGTTCCTAATGCTCTTTGGATCCCATCAAAAGGACTAGTGATGGAATCAGACAGCTGGATTGATAGGAGTCATGTGCTGCCTATGGCAAAGTACCGGAGCGGTGTTTGGGCACGTTCTGGCTCCACTACACCACAGTTTCTGGGCTTGCATGACTCACTCGTGATCGAGCACTCCGTTGGCAGACTGCCCCTCAAACTGTTGCTGCTGCAGGATGCTCTCGAAGTCTTCCATGCGCTGCTCCGAGTTCTCCATGTGCGCTGGCAAGTGGCAGTTCAGGAAGCAGACCATGTGACCGAAAATAGCCATCCGGGCGCTGACCCCTCCTTTATTACCCTGAGGAGGAATTCAAACTGAAATGAGCAATACAGAACAAATGATCTCAACATTACAGCAATAGAAATTGGAATCACTCGAATTGTAAATATTTCAAAAAGGGAGGGGTAAAAATTTATACACACGGCATTCACTGTGTGCCAGATACTGTATATCAGGGATTTGCATCAAAATGCAACTTGCTCCATTTTTGTCTTTAGAGTAAAATAAAAAGGCTAGAAAACAATAAACACACAACTTGCAAAGTTAATTTAAGGGCTGACTGTAAAAACTGTGCTACGTTGTTTGTTTCTAGTTATGGAACATGAAAAAAAAATGTTGATAAAAAAAATAGACGCAAATTGCATTTTGGTTTTAAAAACCTTGATAAATCTGTAAAGAAAAATAATATTCATCAGTGGGCACTTTTCACAAAGCTCTTCTGCCAGCGCAATGCCACTCACCCAGTATCCTCCGAGGCCAGTGCGAGTGCTCTCTGTCTGCACACCCCTCAGGAAGGGCAGGTGGTAGTACTTGGCAAACACCAGCAAGAAAACGCCCTGCATCCGCTGTGACGTCACCTAGAGGGAGAGAGACAGAGAGTAAGAGAGAGCTGAAACATGGCTGAGAAATCTTTTGAATGCTCTTCCTCTTGATCTGATACACAGACGGATATCATGACTGGATGTGATCTAAGTAATAATGTGCAGTGCTGTGTAATTCACTCACGTTATGAATTTTGAACCCCGTGGGTGGGATGCGGTTACAAGCTCTATAACCACTCCTGCAGAGGAGCTTGGCTTTTTGGGGTAGTGGTAAAGACGCTTGCTTGCGGTGGCTACCTAATTGTGCCCAGCATTTGCTCTGATGTTCATACACATGCAGGGGAGACTGGGTATTGTAATTACAGAATGCTTTTTTGTTTTACTGTAGGACATGGGACCTTAAACCACACAATCCTGGATTTGCATAGAAACACTGCATGCATTACTTAACAGTGAAACAAATGCAAATAGCTACCTGTACGAACTGAAAGGCAAATATGGACAAAATTATCTTAATAAACACTGGCCCTCACATATAGACCAAGATCATAAATCAACACATCATCTCAATAACAACCAAGAATAACGCAATACTAACTATGAGACCTCCAGGGGCCACTTCACATACAGAAACATTGAATGCAAAGTGACCCTGACACCAGACAAAGCAGTACACCGTTTATTTACATGAACGCTGCCGTTGGTGCAACCGTACATTTATAATCTTCCTTGCCAATGCCTGCACTAATAGATATTAGATTATAAGGGCTCCTTACTCAAAATGTCATACAAGACCATAAGCCCAGAAAGTTTGGAACATAAATTCTAATCAATGGTTAAGAAACAAACAAAACAAAAATGCCAGGATAATGCTAATTTTACCAGGTAAAACCTTAAAGTGATCGTAGTTAACAAAATAATTCTGTAAAGTTTTCACCCCATGTGCATCCACCCACTATATAGGTCTTAATGTCTATTTTCTGTAAAAGTCATTGTGCAACATGGTCTTGGATCTGCATGGCTTGGGGATGGCATTTGGCTTCTCTGTTGGAAAAGCTCAAGGGATGTTGTTTTTCACCTCTTCTTTGCTCTTGGCCCTCATTTACAAAAAAAGGAATCTGCTCCTTTTGCTTATTATCAGTAATTGCAATAGACACTTTGCTAATTACCTGGCTCCAGTCAAACGAATAAATACAAATGCATTTGCACTTTTAAATGAGCAATAGCTTATCTACGCTGCAGTTTTTCTGCATTCTCATTGCGGTCAAGTGGTGCGTAATTGTCTTGAGATTGAACGTCATTACAGCTTCCACTGGAATGACTAACACATTACCAACTCACAAGCACATATCCGAAGGGGCTCAGTGTATCCATACACAGGTCACTCCACTGGTCAGTAAAGATTGCATCTTTGAGGCGTTTATTGATCATGGAGTTCACTTCCTGTAGCCTGGGGGGGGGGGAGAGCCTGTTTTAATAACATTATTTAAAAGTGAAGCTAATTTGCAGAGCTCCTTAACATTATATTAAAAAATAAATAAAATAAAACGACTTCTTACCCAATGATGTACATGTCTGTTTTCCCATCCCCCACGTTAAGACCCAAGAGGGAAGTGACATCGTCAGGAGGGACAGCCGAACCCACGTTCCATGTGACAATGTGTAGCCTATCAGAGACAAGAGCAGGTCACCGCTAGTTTAAAGATCAGTGTGGCAGGCATCGGAAGGTTTTCTGCATGTTGTAAATGGGCTGCACACTATATACGACGTGCGAAGAATACTCAGGTAACAGTGATCTATACAGTACTGTTTATTATGGGGTTTTGGATAGGGTAGTGTACAACAGGCTCACATTTTAAAGAGATTCAACTCAATACTGCTCACTCATATTTATATACACTGGGTGTGTGTATTTTCCAAAGGTATAGTAAACTGCAGGACAATACTGTTAACCTAGTAAAGGAGTCACTGATGAACTCTAAAGCTTGGGTGTGAAGTCTGAGGTACTAGCATTGCAGTTTCCAATCTGGGTGACCACACGACTGTGTTGGAATGACAGAAGAGGACAGTAAGCCATGCAGGACAGCATTAACAGCTTTGTTACTATATTTCACAGACAGCGACTCCTTGGAGGAACGACAGTGTCAATACTTGCTGGGATTTGATCTTAATCAATATGATCTTGGCTTCACTGCAATTAAATGGCATAACACTGTGATTTTGTAGTTCAAAACGTAATATGGTGACAATCTCTGGAAAAAGTGTCATTATCCTTAAAATAGCAACTAGCAAAACAACCATCGAACATCATTTGAAAATAAATGCAATGAACATCTTAAGTGCAAGCCTAGTAATTGTCTTACTCAGCAGTGACACCAAGCTGCCATGGATCAAATAAATCTTTGTTGCAATCAATTGGCACAGATATAGTACACTGGGATAATCAGCACCACAGCAAAGGCATTGCACTGACCAAGTCAATAGCCTGTAGCTACAAGACACTGGGGTGAAACAGAGGCAAAAAATCAATAATTAAATAAATGAAAGTAAATTCAAATGATACTGTGTATAGTGCTGTGTGTGGCTTTGATTCCCAGGAAGCCGTGAACTTTTCTGAATCCCCCTGACCCTCTAATTCTGTGGATTTAACGTCTGCTCTTTGAAAGCTCCTCACCTTTGCATAGAAAATCAACTTTACAATCTTTAAATTCTTGCACAAAGATGGTAGAAAGATGATGAAAACCTAAAACTATCTGGTGCAGAAATGCAAAGTCACTGTTTATTGTAACAGTGGAAGTTTAAGCAGAAAAATAATTAACTTAAATTAACTGTCTCTGATTGATTCCTTTATTGTTAGCCACTTAGAACCATCATGTGACCTCTATGATATTCATCTACAGATTACAGACTGTTATAACAAGAACCCTCAACCTCACTTCCAGGAGTAAAACACAGTTTCAGTCAGACTACAGTAACTGCCTCCAGTGTTGGTTCCACCCCATAGGGGGCTGCACTCAAGTGCTTGGAAGGGGGTCAGGCCTGTGGAGGAGGAACGTGATGGAGACAACGCAGAGAAAGTGACAGAGCAGGGAGAGCGGAGTGTACTGCAGGCTCCTCATAACATCAATCCTTTGAAGGACAAGCATAGCCGGATTGCCTCAGCACTACATAGAGACTGCAGTTTGTATGAATATTTACAGATTCATATTTTAAAGGTCACCAGATGGTTCCAAGTGGGATTATAATCAAACAGAAATGAATTAATAATTTTTTCATTAGCCGTGCAGCACCTTCATGTTTTCTGTTGATCCAAAAATGAACACAGCTTAAACTTCTCGGCTTAAACTTCTGCAGTTACGGAGAACATACTATACTAGTCCACATGCTGTAATGTTTTGATTCTTCTCATAACCTTGCCATTGAGTAATGGCTCTAGGACTTTTGTACACGTAGGTAAAAATATTAATGAACCCTTGTGGTCTTATGTCGGACCAGGTCCGACATTACAATTTTCCCTTTCCAGAAGGGAAAAAAAGACGTAAAGCACAGGTCATTTTTTCTCTGGATAAAGCCGAGAAAACATTTCAAAGGCCGAGTGAGACCGATAGCAATACAGATAGCACCATGCACCACAGAGAACACGGACACAAACAAAGGAGAAAGCTGCTTCCGCATCCAGCGCTCAAAGAATATCACAGACATTTGTAAAGCTTTTTGAGATGTTATAGTAATAAAATAATGACTTGGCTCGCATTTCTGAGGAGTTTGGTGATAAAACGAGTGATCACATCTATAAAGAGGTATGTTTTGGCCCCTTGTTGGGGCTTGGCTGGAGATGCAGTACTGATATCCTTTTGCGATTCAGTGCTTTTTAAACCTGTTTTACTCTGAAAATAAAAATTGTAAACAGCGTGTGTAAAATAAACAGCACGTGTGACAAGCGCTGAATAAATGGACTGCAAAGGGTTAAGAGTGGTTAAATATGAATGGACAATTAGGTCAAAACTACAGTCATGTGAAATAACTGTGAAATAGTTCCGACTGACCATCTGCACTAGTTTGGATGACGACCTGTGCTATGAGGGAATACCAATACTGGAGACTGGAGCCCTCTGCCTGTCTGTCTGCCTGTATGACTATCCAAACAGCAAGTCCAGGGCTTTCATCACAAACTATTTAACACATGAAGAGTTTTCAATAATAAATAAACATAATAACTTCAATGACAAATGTTTCGACTAGAGGGCTTTCTGAACGCCTTCAGTGTTGAAATGATTTCACATACATAGACAGGAGTTCACTGTCTGTGGCAGGAAGGACCTGCACAAGCAGTTACAAAAGAGACCCCAAAGAGGCTGAACGCTGTAACACGTGGTCTTCATTACCAGTCAATAAGATAAATAGCGTCAAGGACTGTGGTAGACTGTTAGATGGCACGCGACCAGCTTTCACAAATGGCTTGTGGCCAGAGGTTATTAACGTTTTTGTCTGCAGAATGTGCCATGCTACTGTACAATTTGCTAGGGAAAATTACAATCTCAATATATCTTCTAAACAAGCAATACACTACTGAGGTGAACATTTCCTCATTTCCAATGGACTCCTGTTAGATATTGTCTAGTTTCCAGCGGGATATGAGCTGAATCCACTAAGGGATAACATCTAAGGGCATTTTTTTTAACCTTGCTCTACTTTTAAATTGTGTTAAAGAAGCAGACAAAGTAAGCATTTCTGGAGGCCTGATTTAATTTACTTTATCTTGTAATTACCCCTGATTTTCTCCACAAATTAAAATTGCCATTACATTCTCTCATCGTAGCAGTGATCAAAACAGCTCAGAAGAACTGAAGGTCAGTGGGCGTCATCCATTCCCACGAGCCATTTGTCTCGTCACACCAAGCAACTCAAGAGCAATTGTTAGCGAGCTACCAGCCCTTGGAAGACAAAGGCCAGCCCTGCAGGGGGCTGCTCTAGCCCTGCAGGTGGTTGACTGGACAGTAGGGTCTGCTGTAGCATCATGAAAAGAATCCCCAGTGAAGACCAGTGACTTTGCGCAGCCAGGACACAGACCTGTGTTCCCACGACTTTATGACTCACCCTAAACACCGCTTTACCAGGAGAGCCACTCAGGGACACCATGGAGGCCTGGTTGTAAATCAAACTCAAGCAATTTGAATTTGATGGTCTAAACCACCAAACCATTTGCCACAATATGTCTGTTGGAAAAGCAATTGAAAAGCAGTAAGGGCTAACTCTCATGACAACCCCGCGCCTGACTGTAGCCTGTACCACTGTCCATTTCTTTATGCTTTAGATTTTTCATAAAAAGAAGGCAAAGGTTAGAACCAGCACCTTATTCATTCATCCTTTTTTTGGTCCCCAAACCCTACTGGCCACTTTCCGCAGTGCAAAAGTGTATGTAGCTCTACATTATACAGTGACATCAACATGGTTATTTAACCCTTGCACTATGACAAAGCACTGGGTATTTGTAAAAATAATTTTGTGACCAGAAGGCAAATAAGAAGGATAGTAATATTCTATTTTGCCACAAAGTACAAAATGAGCAGCTGGACAATCCAGTACTGTACCAGCCCCGGATACACTGAATCACAGAAAGGTGACACTCTCCTGTACGTGCAGTTCTTGCACTGCTATATTATAGGGGCTCGCAATCCAGACATTCTATTCACCCTTTATAAAGGGCAATGGAAATAAGGCCTCCAAGTGACGACCAAAAATGAATTAATTACTATGTAGGCTTACGTGTGTAATTATACTTATTCTAACTATTTTTTACTACTTTGTGTCCATTTTTTAACATGAGTGTCCTCTTTAAACAGCTTCAGTATGTTGGTAAACGATATGATATGTGATAAATATTAAAATATGATATAAAGATCACATCAACAAATTATGCAAAGTAGTCTTTATAAGATTTGAAACACATGGAAAAAATAAGAATGTGGCAATAGACACTTTTGCAAATATACCCTGTGGCAGTTAAAGATGAAACAACTTCCAGAGCAAATATTTCAGTTTTGGCCGTCCCTTGTAGGAAAGCTTCCCATCTTACTGACCCTTGTCCTTTAGCCAGTAACTCACCTGAAGTCCTCATCGTCGGGATCCCTTAGCTCCCCTGTTACTCTCTGGGGTTGCAAGTTCCCAGTCCCTGTCCCAGCAGACCCAGCAGAGGAAGGGAGAGCTCTGTCAGGCTGTGTCCCGGGTGGTCTGGCTTCAGGGACTGTCTGAGCCCCTCTGGCAGGCTGTGATTCCCCCGAGCTGGGCGGAGGGACTGAGGGTTTCCCGGCTGGTCCACCAGGATTCGGACTGGATGGCTGAGAAACTCCTGAATTAGCCGGCCTAGGAGCTCCAGGACCCCGCCGCATTGGATCCCCTGATCCCACAGGCCGAGGTCTGTTGGATCCCACAGAACCAGGTCCCCCAGGTACTGTGGGCCGGGGTCGACTGGACTGCACAGGTCCTGGCGGTTTGGGGACTGGGTCCCTGGATGCCACTGGTTTTGACCCGCTAGATTCATCTGGCTCCGGTTCCCCAGACCCCCTCACTTGGGTTGCAGTTGGTCTGCAGGGTTCTGCTTGCTGGGATCTGGGGACTCCCTCTGTTGCCACAGCTGGGGAGAGTTGTCTGGATTTCTCTGGCCCCTCTGCCCCAATGGGTTTGGGTTCCTTTAGTTGGTGTGGCGCAGCAGGCCCCTGCATGGGGGATGCCCTGGGTTCAGCGGCTGGCACCACTCTGTTCGATCGCCCTGGTGGGGAAACACGTGGTCCCTGCTTCCTTTGGTCCTTCTGCACTGGATTCATCTTCCAGCCTGGAAAAAGAGATAAGGAAAATCAAACGAGAGAATATAAGGCCTTGAAGAAAAGATTGGCAGAACATTGACCTTTGCAATGAAAAATTCAATTTGTCAGCTTGTAGACCAGCACCTCGTCACAAAAGCTTATGCAAAGTGACCTTTCATTCAGGAAATCAAAACAAGTAGCGAGGAAAGTCAACATAACCTAAAGTACAGTAAATCTATTTATACAGCTACACTTTTGACTGTTTATCCAAAACAGTAGTTTCTGTAGTGCCCTTATTATCCAGAAGCAAGGGTATGACATTGTTACAAACATATAAAGATATATTAAATAGTAGAATATATTTGGCTCAAAGTTTTTTTTTATTTTTTTATTTCAAATGTGAATGTTATACAATTAATTTTGAAATCTGTCACCCACAGGTTAACAGTCTTTATAAAATGCACATCTAGTCATGTGAGAGCCCATTGGGTCCTACTATACACTGGTTTGGCAGCTGTAGAGTCAAGAAATGTGGCAGCAAACAGAATAAAAAAAAAACGGTTAGGGATTAAAATAGAGATGCGGAAGGAAACTGCAGTGTCTGAAATGAGGATGTTTTCAGCGATCTGCTTCAGTCTAACCCTCAGAAATGTAAAAAACACATCTCGAATCTATCTGTCTTACAATATAATTTGGTATGCATAGCTAATCGATCTGAACTGAAAATACAACACAGGTTTCTGATATCTCATACAGTGTATCAATAATTGTCAATAAAGGTTGCAAAAATACTATCATTTTAATAGAATAATGTAATGTAGGTGGCATACTATGTAGCATGGCAGGGAACGGGTTAAGGATGAGAGAATGCAAGAAAAAGGGATGTGAAATAGAGTGCGTAATAGGTAGTCATCTGTGAAAGGCAAAGAAAGCCGGAGATGAAATCTGAAAGAGGTCGCGAGGGAAGGGAATGGATGTGAATGGTAGGGGGCTAGATAGGGAGGTGCGGAGCTCAGTACACAAACACAGCGGTAATTATCACTCAGGCAGCAGTAGCCTCCAGTTAAATGTCTAGAGCTTCCTTCTGTGTGCTGCCTCGGGATGCCATTTCAGCGCTGCTGTACAGACAGCATTGTCTTATTATAGAACAGAGAGCCCAGGCGATCACAGTGAGAAGGACGTGCGCCAGTGTGTCACGCTCACAGTAACTATGATCCGTCGCTGTGTTACAAGAGACTGGATTTCTTCACGATGACTTTATTCACTGCTGGAATGATGCCCAGCTCAGTAAAGCTGATGCATACAGGAACGCAAAATGATGAGAGAGGATTGACTAGTTCGATGTTTTGAGTTATTAGACAACCGGAACTTGCTAAAGGTTGGTTTCACAGACCCAGTTCACAATTAGTGCTAACCACAGTGTGTGAAACCAACTGCAATAATTGTACTCCAAACGGTATCATTTTAATTTCCACCTTAGGAAGATTAAATCGCCTCCCACTCCTGGAAACAGTAGGGTCAGAGACTGTTCAAACATCTTCTGTTGCCTTGTTTAAATGCACATATCTAGTCAGATTCAAGTTACCAATTTAAGGAATCGAATCCTAAACCCTCTATTTATTTGACATGTAAACCAGTTTAGAGCTGGAATCAATGCTGGGGGTTCTATCTGATAGTGTTGCTTCTATCTGATAGTGTGTTATTATCACTCAGGTCCAATATAGACACTCCTTAGTACCTCTAGGGTGCAGCATTGTGGATCTGGAAGTGTGTCAGATAAGCTCTACTGTTGTCATGGATATAAAAATATATTATATAACTATATCTAAAAATGCTACTGTGATAGAGGGTGTGGGTTACAAAAGAATTTCAGTTATTCTTTTGATGGTAAATTGTGTGGTGGTTTGGTGATGTAGACTACATTCCTTGCGGAAGATACCAGAAGATGCCTTTGCTGAGCTGGTTTCAAACTCACGCCTGGTGCATTAACCCACTGCCTCCCTCAGATCTGCATGTTCTTGAAGAAACACCTACAAGTCTATTCGTAGAGCAGGGATGCCTGCATCACAGCCCGGAGTGCCGAGGGTACAGCCTGAACTGGCTGTTGGTCAAAAACAGATACAATCTTTGTGTACAGTACCTTGCTTTTGAGTCATTATTGTGCCAGAGTAAAGAGTGATCTAAATGTTAGGTCATGTAACTCAATGTCTGTCCTCAGAGTCGGGCCAATACTTTCCAACAAAAAAACATTTGAATAACAAAACAGCTCTTCTCTCGAATTAGCTGAGCATAAATCTCCACGGCACAGAAAACAAGGGTTATGTATTAAGAGGATTTGTACAACACTCAAGGTCGTTTCAGCCAATCGGAGAACAGACAGTCATAAATGTAGTATGCAGTATCAGCACAAAACCAACCCAAACCATTTAACATATACAAAATCTAGCAGAAAGAAACAACCCAGTTGCAGAGAAGAGCACTGCATTCTAGTTCTGTGCATTTTCTTGCAGCTAAAATTATGTTATTCCTCTGTGGACATTTTGCTTTGTCTTTGCTTCAAAACAGGACTGTGCATGTGTGCCCTCTGATTGCAATCACATACACAAACAGCTAAAACTTCAAGGTAAACTGAGAATTGCTGAGAACTGGGAAGTAGAAGCTCAAAATAGTCTTCACAAGCAAGCGCTAAGATTTTTATCAACCGGTCGCATACCGCAGAGACACATGTTCAATGTTAAAATCCTGGTCACTGTTTAAACACAGGTGGAGGAATTAGCCAAAACTCTGCTGTTTAAAGTTATTGATGGGGAACGCTTTCAAATGATTATGATATACTTAATATCTTGTCCTAAAGTCCTTAGCAAGTTTCATCACAGCTGGACAAACGGTTCTCTGGCTATAAGCGCAAGGGTGACACATTAACATACGGACAACCTTCTTCACTGTATCTACATTACCAGGTATCACCCGGGCATTCGTACAGGAACTTCACATGAGCTGTCCCCTGTTGCACTGTGAGTTACTGTGTTATGTTATTGCAGTTTGGCAGAGATAGAGCAGTTTGGTCCCTAGCTCCCTGCATTCCAGCCATGTGAGAATGTGGCTGCAATGGAGGAAACTGACCCCATGTCACAAAAGCACTTTTGCTAATTAAACTTCAGTGTGCTAAATCTAAATCGACTGATTGATATGATAAGCCCTATATTTTCAATTACAGTTTTGATTAGCTTTACAAACTAAAACTACAAATGAAAGATTATTTATATATATATATATATATATATATATATATATATATATATATATATATATATATATATATATATGGTATTTTATGCCATGTTATGTGATGTAAGATGATGAGGGAAGAAAATCTGTTCCACTTTAAAATGCAACAATGACTTCAGGAGGTCTTTTCTTGCTAAATATAGAAATAATTTCTCCTCAAACCACCTTTCCAAACCACCTACAGTATACTTCAGTCTTTAATTAACTTTAATTAGCAAAACTTGAACCAAACAAGAAATACCAGTAATATAAGTTAAGATCTTTTAACCCTGTCATGAATGGCCACCTCATGCCTTTGTTGGAGACATATGAAAGACTCAAGTGCAAGTTGACCTCATATGAGGAAGCCATCTTCCCCATATAAAGCAATGGCAATGAAAAATATATTTATTATGTGTCCAAAATGACATTTCGTTCAGCTATTTTTAATATGTCAAGCATGAACAGGTCAAACACAGCTTTGTAACACTGAATGCTTTGAAAATATGTCTCATACTGACACAATATAGCTCGTTTGGTATCTCTTCAGTGAAGAAATTGTACAGATTTGATCAAGCAGCAAGGACAACTTGTGAGGGCTGCATTAGGATAGCTGGGCCCTTTTTCTGCATTACATAACCCATTGCTTTGTAAACAAACACTGTTCATTTTTTGCTGTAAATCCATAAACTGCAACAAAAGGTGTGAGACTTGAAGAGCATATTAGCAGGACAACTTTCACATGAAGAGGCAGGAACTGAAACATCAAAATAAAGGTTTAGGTACTGTGAAGAACAGTACTTCATTAAAACAGTAGATAATATTATGCAAAGCTTAAACATAAGTGGTCAATCAGAGAAATAGTCTGCCATTTTGAATGCAGTTAGGCTTTTCTGATTCAGCTGATATTCATTCAAAATGCCATTGACAGTGTCCACTACTTCTTAATAATTAACCATGTTAGTATTTACAATGTAACTGCCTTGCACAAAAAGAGCTGTTGAACACTATGTTTATTAGTCTCTTTGTTCACTGTTCACTCTGTGTTATTATTGACTAATCCACAGTATTAAGCTGGTTTCGAAAATTAAACAATTTAAAGATCAAAGGTTGGAATTAAATGTTAAACATCAATGGTCGAAATCATAGAAACGGTTTAATATCACCCAAGGGCTGTGTATATTATCAAATTGAATTAGACACAGTTTAGCATTCATATCACCTTCATAAAGGTTACATAACACTATGCACAGACTCCTCCTCCAGAATCACTTTGAAACCAAATGTTATTGAAAATTCTGTTTTGAGTGCATTTCTGTGTCTTGTAGTCATTCATACTTTTAAAGTAATCACTGAGATCTAAATTAATACCTTTTGCAGCATTATAGTAACATATGTCAGTGCTAGATTTTTTTCAGAGCATGTCCCTATATCAGGGAATCCAAATGGATTACATCAATCAATCCCATTAACTGGTTGATGGAATCTAAGGGATTCACCAGTGCGGTAAAATGCTCCAAAAAATCAGAAATAGATTTCCGCAGTAGGGAGTCAAATCAACCTCTTCTTACAGTTTTGGAGTTTTTCAGTATTTGGAGGAAACGTTTTGTAATGGATGTTATATTTGTTACATTTTGTTAGGAAGTTCTAAAATCATATTCTGCTATATAGAAACGCTTCACATTAAACTACATGCTGGTGAAATATCACCTCATTCCACCTTTTTACATCCATAGGTATTGACACAGTTCATAATGGCTCTGTACAAAATAATAAACTTAAATCTCACTGAATCCTTTCAGCATGAATAATCCTTAATAATCCTTAAAACAAATGATGATTAGTGGTAATTTTTATAATTTCAGGGGGTGCAAGTTCACACATTGGACGCCAGTTCTTTGACGTTTCTAAAATCCATGAAATATGAAGTACTGGCTTCCCACGCTGTCTCAAAGCACTCTATGAAGGTTGGCTTAGACATCCCAAAGCAATTGAAAAAGAGGCTGTAACCCATCTGTACACATCGATAACAAGCATGTTTAAAACATACCTCCTCCGCCACTACTGTTAATATAAAATGACAGCTGTGGATCAAACGTCAGCAGGATGCTAGGAGTATATGATACAAGTTTGGTGAAGATTGGTGCAAAATCAATGCAGGCAGACAGATGGACAAACATGATCAGGGTCCCCATTTTTGTGTCACAGCTTCCGCCAAATATCCCCAAATCTGATTCTCTCACTACTTTGTGTGAAAGAATGGCCTTATAAAGTTCCACTACAATGAGATAATTAGTTATCTTGATGTTAGTCAGCATTTTCGTGAAGATAATGGACAGGTTGCACCTTCTACCCCCATATTAAGATACTCCAAAGAGCTTGTGTGAAAGAATGTCTTTATCGAGGTGATATTTGTAAAAGTCTAAAGTGTGACATGTGTACATGCAGGCTCCTTCGCTATATCCCTGTAACCAGGTGTAGTATTGTACTGCCACCTACAGGTAGTGTAAATAAACAGTTTAAACCCACTACCGGAGCCCCTCGAATATATTACACCAGGGATATGTAACAATATGATTAATGACAAAATATAAAAATATATGGTAAAAGGTAAATCTGAAATGTAATTACAAATTCACTATAACATGAGCTTTAACCCCTTGCGTACTGTCTACCACTATGGATGTTCCAAAGATCCAATAGGGCCATCCCAGCTCAAGTGGACCAAATTCTGAGATAAACAACACGTGATCGAGAAAAGGATAGGTGTTTGTGCTGGGAAAGAAGAGCTGTCATGCAAGAGAATGTGTCTGAGGGTAGTAAAAACTTGGTTAACTAGTTTTCTGCATGTGGGCCAATATATATATATATATATATATATATATATATACAATACTATCTACCCGAAGTTACTTCAATGAATTTGCTGTGAGTCAGGTCGAGTCATTTGAAACTGTCACAGAAACCTGAGATGGAATTGTTTTCCTGTAACTCAAAGGAGAGGCCTATCTATTCTTTTTTATAATACATGGATACCATTGTGATGCTAATATTAAAGAAGACGAGGTTCAGCAGTATAGTTTGGTTTCTTTAAACATAGTGTTTCAGTGTTGTACATATGTTTTATGTCGTTATTAATTTCTCCAGTTTCTCTGACATACAAATGTACCAGCTTTACATTTTGGGTTTGACTTGAAAGTTATGATCTCGAGGAGTCGAATGGGTCAAAGTTCAAGCATATTTTCCTCTAAAGGAATTGCCACTTTTTGACGTTACTTCTGTGGTATTATGCCTTTTTTTTTTTTTTTTAGAATGGCTCAGGATGCAAATATAGCCTTCATCCATATATATATATATATATATATATATATATATATATATATATATATATATATATATATTCCAAGCAATCCCCTTTTGTCCACTTCATACTTCAGCTGGAATGGAATAAAGAGCATTGCATTTTACTGCACATGAGAACTGAAAGTAAAGATCCTGGATCCCTTGCAGCAGCTGGAGAAAGGAAGCAGTGTAGCAATACCAGTCATCACCCCCACAGCTGTGGTTTGGATTTCCTGGAGAGATAATGACTACTAAGTGGTTAGACAGCCAGCAAGGCGAAAGAAGGTGGTTCAGATATCATGTTCTCTGAAGCATGCCTCCACGAAGCAGCTGCTAGAATCCTCATATCCTCAATGTCTTTCGGTTCACTGTGGGGAGGACGATGACGATGTAAACTATATAAACAAACACTGCCCTTGAAGGTACAGAGAATAGCAGCCAGGTTAATCAAGAACTTAACGGCACGAGCTATGGTGACCGGTTGGCAGAATTAAATCTCTTCAGTTTAGAAAACAGGGAGGGATTTGTTTCAAAGGTCACACATGATACTGATAAAGCTGACCCTCGTCGCTGCTTCAAACTCTGCAAGACGAGAGAGCAAAAATGTTCACAATGGAAGGTAGGCAGTTATAAATGCACTGAATAGTATACTGGGGAAATGCAATCCATTAGCTGGGTTTAAATAGAGGTGCAACTAGAAACCAATTTCCTACTTGAATATTATATAGGTCATAATCGAGCATAACTGATGCATTGAGAGAACTTGTAGTCATTAAGCAGGAGGCAAGACTCTTCACAATATACAACTGAATACATGTGCACCTGATTAACATTATTATACAGAGTAATACATCAACCGAGGAAACTCTGAGTTGCATGCTGTAGAAGCCACTAACCTTAGTAAAGTTAATGGCAACCTGGTAGCCCTGCTAAGGATAGTAGTTCATCCTGCATGCAGCCCTTTACTATTGCAAAGTAAGAAGACAACAGACCCTCGTGAATGAAGGAGTGTGTTCTAGATTATATCACTCAATACTACAATGTTTTAAAAGACTAGTAGTCTTCCACATTACTAGCAGGCTGCAGCCTGACAGGTGGCTCAGGCAGTAAATTCATTAGCTCCATGATGACCCTGGAGGTCTCGGTTCAAATCTGGCTCAGGTCACAAGTGAAATGAGTTTTAGGGGCTCAACTCTAATACCCCAATCGACATTAGATCACAAACCCATCAGGCAATTTGCCCTATATAAATAGGGGAATAACAGCATTTTTACAGAATCAGGGCATGCATGTTCTATAGTGTTTTAAAAACATCCAGGAGATACTGTTTAATGCTCAACCTGCAATCAGTCTATTAACTTTCACAATCATATCAATACAGTCCATTTAAGTTACCTGTATAACGCCATGTTTTATAACACAGGGATGAAACATCCGTGACACTGCAGGGCTTCAGTGGAAAGTTCATGGTTCATTATTCTGCTGTAGCAAAGGGGCCAGTGAACTCCATGCTTCGTTAGACACAGATCTTACAAGGGCATGGTGCATGACTTTTTGCAGTAAGGCAGAGAACAAGGAAATCAGAATTCCTTTTCAAAATACATCTGTGACAGTTCTGCACCATTTACAACTGTAGTGTCTCATAAAACAGGTTATATTCAGTACTAAATTACTAAATTCTCTGCAAGACTCATTGATATCTGCATTCAAATACGTACTTTGACAATTAGAAGGGCCAGACAATGTGCTTAGTAAATTGAGAAAAATGTTGATTAGATTAGTTTTAATGCATTGTGAGCACTTGTTAGCTAATTCAAGTTCATTAAACTAGTTACACTAGTTATGTATCCTTTGTATCTGATAAAAATTCCACAGCTATCAATTTTAACCATAATTTATCACCTCACCTCACTCAGATACAAACTCTACCAGATAAAAGAACTGCAGCCCCCTTCCCCTACAGTAGGGACAAAAAACTCTTCTCCCCAACTTCTCCCTGGGTCTCTCTGAGAGTCACACACGCATGCAGCAGTAGGAGGTTATAAATTGTTATAGCTCAGCTGACATTTTCAATATCTAATAAAAAAAACAGTTAAAGTCCCTATTGGGCACTATAACTTGTTATCTATCAATAACATTGTGTTTTCTTTTTCCCCCACAGAGATAAATAGCACATAAAGAGCTAGTTTATTACATAACTCTTTAAATCAATGACCAGAGCCTGCTATGTCCAGTGGCATTTGGCACAACTCTGAAGATTTCTCCAGTGTAAACATAAAACGGCAATGCTTGCAAAATGACATTTCATTTTAGGCAACTTAAAAGATTGTAATTTGATTTGAACAGAGAATCGCGAGGGTCTGGAATCAACTCCCTAGTAATGTTGTTGAAGCTGACACCCAGGGATCCTTCAAGAAAATGCTTGATAATATTCTGGGATCAATAAGCTACTAACAACCAAACGAGCAAGATGGGCCGAATGGCCTCCTCTCGTTTGTAAACTTTCTTATGTTCTTATGAATTCTGGTTTCCTATTTACAGCTTATTTAACCAGTAGGTTTTTTGGGTTGCAGTAAAGAGGTTAGAGTCTGGCTGGGAGCTAGAACACTGTATCTAACACAATCATGGATAAGATGAGAATTAAACCAATCGCTTTAGCATTCCTTGCTCTTCTTTTCAATGCTTAGCCATGCTTTCACCGTACTTTATTACACTTTGCTATGCTTTTACTCTGGGAAACCTTTACAAGGGCAGCATCATAATTTTCTACACCAAATCCGTCTAGTAAAACACAACTGGCACTTATTATTGGCCCTCTGGGGTCAATTTAATTGATCCAGATGCTGATGGATCTAAATATCACCACTGTATACAGCAGTGTTTCCCAACCCTGTTCCTGGCTGCACACTGTGTCTGCTGGTTTTCGTTCCAACGCAGCGCTCAACTGCTTAATTGAACCCTTTATTGAACTAATAAAGTGATTAGCTGGGCATTTTCTCGTTATTTTCAAGCTCTTCATTTGTTGATACGGTTCAATTAATCAATTGAGCGCTGCATTGGAACGAAAACCCGCAGACACAGTGTGCAGCCAGGAACAGGGTTGGGAAACCCTGGTATAGACCACAGTTGACTCTCCCAGTCCAGGATTTTTCTCCAGCCCTGTTCTAAATTATTTAATCAAATGAATGAAACATGAATGAAACAATAATTGCGGTCCTAAAGTAGTTAATTATTTCATTTGCCCTATTAAACTCAGAGCTGAATGGCCCTCCTGGACCAGATCATTAAACTATGTCCCTCTAGTCAAACATCTAAAGGGTAGCAGCTCTGATTACCGCCATCGTTCAAACACCTTGAAGGACACCACTGTAAAAACATGCAACCCGGCCCAGAGGGTACTATTCCAATTATCTGAACGATAGCGGTAATCAGAGCTGCTACCCTTTAGATTAATTAAAGTGACCCCCCTGGCGTGTTGGATGCATGAGTTTATCTGTGTGTTACTGTATCTGAATAAACACATTTCACTGCAGGGTGCTTAAAAAAACAACATGTCCACTTTGCTGTCTTCAAACACCTTGAAGGACACCACTCACCCAGAGCTGCCATGCTGTGTGCTCTTGTGATTAATATTTAACGTTATCTCTGAAAGCTTTGCTTGAGATGAATGGGGGCTGCATTAAGTACAGATGAACCTGCTTTATATTTTGATTCCGTGTAGGCATAATTCGTGATATGCAGCGGGTCATGATATAAACCTGGTTTCACGTTTAGAAGTATGTTAAAAAATAAATTTGGTGACGTTGGTGTTTTGTAACTGAACTGTAGAGAGACCGCCCACAGAGCATTTGACAGGCTGCACAAAATGTCAGTTTATCAGCCAAGATGATTATTGGTTGTTAGTTGCGACGGAAATACTTACATCATGTCGTTACTTGGCAAAGCCCAGACATGACAGGCTGCACTAAACGCGACAATAAGCGGGTTTGTCAGATGATAATAAGAGAGGTAATTTCTCAAAGAACCAGTTGTGCATGGCGAGCGGTTTTTTAAAAATCGTGATAACAAACAGGGTATGACATTAAGCGATGTGATATAAAACGGGTTCATCTATAGTTAAACCAATAGCACATCGTAGGTGTGGCGAACAGCGCCCTCTATGGTATGTGCTGGTAGTTCTAGAAGCTTGTTGCCGTTATGGTGGCCTCTTTTGTATCACATCTTTAACTCTCACAGTACCACATCTTTCATCGTGTATAGCTTTTTTTGGTGTGAAACGTTTTCAGTGAAAAGAATAACATCATTAATAAAAACACAACAATGAAGAAAGGTAAATTCTTTTGAGCTAAATTCAAATGTAAAGTTAACCAGTGAGCAACACCACCTGCCATATCTTGTTAAAAAAACAAAAAAAACAAACAAAAACAAAAAACTAAGGCTCACATGCATTTAAACTAAAACAGTATTTAAATGCATCTAGTCTGGAAGGTTTAAAAGACCAATCAATCCGTCTTTTTGCATGGACTCCCAGTTTCCAGTAAGTTGGAATCCCCCTTCCTCCTCTAAGATCATCAGGCATATACATGTTCCCAGTTTACACCACTGCCTCTCTCCCGTCATCTCAGACCAACCCTGTACTATACCCGTTTATTGTAAAAAATACAATCATAATCAGAGCAAGCATGAACGCGTCACACGGTCGCCAGTCTTACCTTTCTATTGCAGCACGCCTGCTATATGTTGTTATTCCGCTGAGCGGTTTGACTCACAGGAAGGATACAGTGCGGCTCGTGTTAGTACTGGAATTCACCGGCTGTGGTTCTCTTACTAAACTGCCAGCTGAAGTTCAATTAAAGTAGCAGTTGATGCTGCCAGAGACATTAACTGGGCAGAGCTGCACAGCTTCTGTAGTCTGCAAATCTATAAAAAGACGCGGGGTCCTTAGGAATCCTGCCTTAGCGTGGCTGTACAAAGAGAAGCGTCGATTTGAGAAAAATCCCACCTGCTATTCCGATAGATCAAATATACCACGTCAATGCGTCTCTGTTATTGATAGAGGGGTCGTGTGGAGCTATTTGAAAAAGAAGCACACACGGCGTGGAAGACGAATCTATGAGAGCTGCATCGCTGTCTTTATAGTCTCACAACTGCAAATACATCCGCATACATTATTAAACAAATTAGGCGTTTATCTCTCGATCTGCTTTCTATGCCGGTGCTGCCTGTCTGTATCAGGTTAGTGCCTGTGACCCGGCAGAATTAAGAAGTCCTTTAAAGTCGGGTTGTTCCAACTTGCAGAATTGCGTATAGCGATTAGGTCCTGCTTCAATTATTATTATTATTATTTTTGTAACATGTCAGCAGTGCTCAGTTGGTAATTCCGCCAGTGAATTGTCCATGTTGGTATTACACTGCTAACGGCAAATGTGTGATGCACCTCCTTTTTAAGCGCTTCTACTGTTTTTGCCCCTCAATTCTAGGTAATAACACACTGTCACATTTGGAACCCGTTTACACAAATGAATGCCGGTGTCTTTGAAGGTTGCTCAATGACGACCGCTTCGTTGCGCTGTTATTGCCTCGGAGAGACGTTTCTGTAAATGCAGTACGTGAGTGCGTCCTTCTTTTCTATTGGGGAAAAAACGCAGTCTTACACCGTATCTACAAGATGATCATAGCACTGAGCGGTAGTGCTGAGCGGTAGTGTGTATGTGTGTGTGTATAAAGGTTAGTCCAATATATTACGGAAGACGGGCACGACGCTGCTTCGCTGAAGTGTTTTCAAATAAACGAAAGGTGTCATTACCGAATGATCCCTTGTCCTGTCACCCAGCACACTTGAGCCGGTTTCCTGGAAGGAAACACCACGGTACGTTGTTACCAGCTGCGCGCTCTCGCTGCTCCCACGGCAATTTAAAGGACAAGTCTCAACAGTGCCACGGTACACGAATAGCAGCAAAGGCGACACAAAAACTACGCGTACTTGCTATTGTAAACCGCTACAAGTCATCGAATGAGAAAGCATTGGCGTGGCTCTATATTAAGAACACTGTACTCAAATAGACTACACCGCCCATCATTCCAGTAGCAGTAATGGGAGTTCAGCTCGTATTTACAAACACACCTTTACAAATCGTACAAAATGGTTTTGTAGTACAAAGTATTATGTACTGGATAATAGGCTCCAGTCATAGTGACTATCTGTGATGCATCAGATCAGAGTGGAGAGTGGGATTATACAACACTCACAGAACACCGTACCTCGTTTTATATAGGCCAGTACAATGCAGGTATTCCACCAGTCAGTGTTACTGTACCAAGTGCATTGTTTTAAAGGGACAGAGTCTGTTTGTATTTCAAATCTACAAAAACAAAAACAAATGACAAAACACGCACAACTCAGAAATATATTTGATAGAATACTATACAGATCGCCTAAAACAACGTGTGGACGTATACGAATCTCTTGGCTTCTCATTTAAAACTTAAAAAACCACAAAACAAAAAAAAAAACCCACTTCATCACATCGTGCAGACTTTCTTCGGTTACAGAACAAAGCCTCATCTCCTGGACAATGCGTAGTGACTGAGCATTTATTTGTTTCCGATGTGTGGTTCTCGTCTTTTTATTTTAAGTTTTACCAGAGTGAATCAATGAGATGTAGCCGAACACACAGGAGAGCTCTAATAAAAGAGCCGTTCTTTATTGCTTTTCAAATTGAGATCTGTAAGGATCTAAATGTGGGCGTTAAATAAACAATATACAGTGTTCATAGCGCACACACAGCAGCTCACACTAACTAGTTTCTGAGCTTTCATTATACCAGGACCATAAACCACACTGGAATTACCTTGACGACACCACTGGGACTGTTCCTCCAAACCACGTGACTTCCTGTGCCGTGGTCCTCAGATTGCCACACTATCTGTAAAATTGATGAAACTTGACATACAGGACTCATTTTAAATGAAACAATAAATTTAGCAGTGCAGTTGGAATATTTAGCTCTCTAATATTTAACAGATAAAGAGTGAGATAAAAAACAAGAATCAGCATTGCATTTGGAAAATGAGATTGTATTTAGGGGCCGGAACCAATAACCGGTTATAATAAACTATTTAGTCATCTGTCCTAATTTGGAAACCATATTGCCACGTGGTTTCAAATCAGTTGAATAGTAGTGGTTAATAAAATATTTAAATTAACTTCCAATCATTTCCCATGACATTTGGTAGGATCACCTTTGGAGTCCTCACAATTCCATTCATGTTATATCATGGGCTGCACCAGCATTGTGCACAAGTTGAGGGATATCACTTACTACTCTTCTCAACAAATCACTTTCATCTTCTCAATAGCTTCATTTCATCAACCTCTTCTACTCCATCCAGCAATATTGCATTGGATTCAGGGCTGGAGATAATCTGGCCTATTGATCAAGAATTGCTTCCAACCCAGTGTTAAAATAGTGTATGTTTTCAATGCTACTCAGAGGGATAATATTGCAATTAGCATTCAAGCTACACTGTTAGTGTTCACTCCATGTACAGAGTATTTATGGTTGTCCGTTTCCCTTGGAGACAAGATTCATAGTACACTGAAATACATTTTTGTTTTATCATATTTCGTACAATTAAAGTGATTGTAGCTAATTCAATAAATCCATAAGTGTGGCCTGTCCAATCACTATATATCTTATAAAAGTTTCCAACAGTAAATTTGTACAGTCATTTCAGTTTTTTCACATGCATTTACCATAGTTTACCAAAGTGGTTTTTTTTTTTTTTTTTTTTTTTGTATATGCTTTATGAAACGTCATTATGCTTTACCACACTTTACTAAGCTTTACTACACGTTGTTATGCTTTTCCTAAGGTGCACTTTTAGAAGGAATGTTAAAGCAGCCTTTTTCTTGTCATTTATAATTTAATCTACATTATAATCTACATTAGGTTCTCAAGCAGTTTATTTCTCCCTTTATAAAATTACCATTTTCTTATTTCTAATAATACATGCTTTGTAATATGTCCAACTATCACCTATCATTCACTTTTAATGCTCTCTAAGCCTGATATCTGTTATTAGTTGTTATCTAAATTCCTGTTTCAGGTTTTTCACTCCATCTTATTCATAGAATTCTGCTTGACACATGCATCCACAATGTTTAGAATTCACATCCTAGCCTTTTATTTAATGTATTATGCCTATATTTGCATTGTTTTTTACTGTTTGTATTTAATGTACTATGCCCTGTATTTCACTGTGTTTAATGTATTATGCATTGTTCCTCGCTATCTTGTAAAGCTCTTTGTGATGGTGGTCCACTATGAAAGGCGCTATATAAAATAAATATTAATTGATTGATTGACAAATAGAATTCTACTGCAATATAAGTTCTTTGTAGAGTCTTAAAAAAAGGAAAGAATTTCTACTGAAGTAAATGAGAACAGAAGACATAACAGGAACAAACACATGTTCCTGTATTTGTGCAAGTAGCCTGCAGATGCTGTTCTCTTCTAACCCCTGTGGTTGAAAACAAGCGCAGCTACAGCTGGAAAACCAACGATCGAAAATGCCTAATCTATACACACTTTGAAACGCAGCACTATGGAGAAGTGCAGTATATTAAGCATGCAGCTGCTATGTGAGTCAAACTATTCCTGAGAAAATGATTAGATAACTCCTGGGTACTGAACCCCATAGATAGTCTTAGAAACGTCATTTTCCAGTTGTGTTGCCTAAGCGGTTGCCAAGATCACCCAGGTCTCAAGTCTGTGAGATTGCTCTTCCAAAGTATTTGTCCTAGAGATGTGTGATCCATGGCTAAAGCTGAAAGCACTATGGTTGCATTTTATTTGTTATTTGCTGTACCTTGCTCTCATGTTTATGATGTGTACACTGATTCTGAGAGGTTCTAAGTGCAAGTGCTAAAGTGCAATGTGTAATGAAATTGAAATTGGCAGTAATGTGCATTTCTGTTGTAACTGGAGCCATTGATCACCACTCTACACACTTAAGAAGTTAGCAGTGGCTGATCCAACCTTATTTCCTGCTAACAGTCCAAATTGTTGCGTGCAGTATCTTGATCAAAATGACCCAACAACTTTAATACTATCGGGAGCATCTACATACAAACCTGATCACCTTTAACGCAATCCTAACCTAATGCAAATGATATAAATAAGGCCTCTCCCTCTTGTGAATATTTTTGTAATTACAAAAGAATGCAAAATTGCTGGTCACTCCCCCAGCAGGATGGTTGAAATATTATTCTCTAAACAACAATATGCTACGCTACGTTGATATTCCTGGAGCATCTGGTACCAGACAACTCAACAATCTGTCATTAGGGCTACACATCTGATTGACCCAAATGCAAATAAGCAAGGCAGATACCATTTATCAAGAGCACCGTAGGTCACACAACACCTAGTTTCAGGTTTATAATAGCTGTGCTGCAGCAATTTAACAGTGGAAGCCATCAGTGCAGTAAGGGCAGAGGGTAGGAGCTTGGTTGGCAGGTGCTTCACACCCAAAACTGCTGGAACGGGTGTCCCTGCCCAGTTCCACCCCAAATTCCTAAGAAGTAATTAAAAGGTGCTAATCATCGAGGATGCTCACTTTTGACGTTGAATTTGTGCTATCCAGGCATGGGCACGAAAACTATTAACAGTTTTATGGCATGTGTTTGTGAGAGCAATAAGATAAGGGCTCTCCCTCTTGTGGATATTTTTGTAATTACAAAAGAAATGAATTGGTTCTCTAATGCTCTAAATAGAACGATGCTATCAACGCCATACTCAGAATTTGAACTAACGTGTTCTAATCTGGCATTTAGTAGTGATATTTCCAATAGCATTTCACTCATTAGCCCAGCATCATTATCTTTTGTTGACTGCAGTGTCCAACAATTATTAGGCTTCCAAGCCGAAGGCTGGTGAAGCCTATTGTTTTTGTCAGGATTCTTCTTCTTAGTCAGCAATAGTCAGTGACATTCACGTAGTTCGGCAGCCATATTGGATTTTGCGGAATTTGTTAAAACGCCTACTATTGAAAACTACTTACTGCAGAGTTCTGAAAATTGCTATACATGTTGAGGGATAGGCCATGATTAACTGTTGTTAACATGATGCAGATTGGTACAGTGGTTTGGCAACTTCGTTGATTAATGTCATAAAATTACCATACAAATATAAAATCTACAACATGTTACCTGCATTTGCTACATTCTTCCATAACTTGGAGTTCTGGGTAGGGTTGCCACCTAGCCCCATAATTCCGGAACACTTTGGACGGGACATGGTTTTTAAGTTGCCCTTAAAATGAAAGCAGTAAACACGTGAATTGAGCACTCAGCACCTGCTTAATTTATACTGCTTCTTAATTATCTGAATCATTGCGATAATACAAATCTTACAAAATAAAAAAAGCATCTTGAATAAACATGTGTGTAGGTTTATTCAAGATATTTATTTTTATTTTGTACAAAATTATATTTCACTTCTCAATATTTAAAAGATGCTATGTATATCCCATTAATTAGTAATATATAGCCATAATTTACATTGACTCTCCCAATTAAATAACAGCACTGAACCAGTGTTCACGGTGTCTGGTGTCAGGAATAGTGAACAGCTGCTTAGTATTAATGATTTCAGTGGGAGATGGTGATATACTATTAGAAACTATAAAGAAACTTATATATATATGGATATTGTCTTTGAGATATAATATATATATATATATATATATATATATATATATATATATATATATATATATATATATATATATAAAACTATTAATAAAATAAATAAATATTGATGATGTATTTGTTAATTTATTTCATTTGTTAAAAGTTATTATTGTATTGTCATGCTGCCTCAAGATAATTCATCACCAGAATCAATTTAGCAAAGGTTTAGGGCGCAATTCACATGTTGATTACCTTCAGGTTAAAGGAAACTTCAGAATCCTGTTCTGTCTCAGTGTTCCGGAATTATGCGGCCAGGTGGCAACCCTAGTTCTGGGCTCTGTACTTGATCGGAAAGAAAGCCGTTCAGTTTCTTTACATTCCACAAAGGTAGTTTTAGCTGCAGGGAAAGGAGCCCACTGTCCCTCCCTCCTTTTACACCTGCTTATCACTGAACCAAACGGATTTGCTCTTCCGCACATCAGTACAAGATTTTAATGACATGTTTAAGTCATGACCCAGAACAGAAAGCAAAATCAGAAACGTGTGCCTGTAATATCATAAAAAGCTGGCACCCTTCTTAAATTTTAAGCCACATTGACACTACCCCGGCAATAAAACAGTATATGCACAGTAAAACATTAATTATTCTCACATCTGATATCTAAACAGACCCTTGTAAACCTGTCCTGTCCTGTTGTGTGCAGTGCTTTTCTACACAGTTGTATTTTTGTCCTTGACTGGGAAAGTCAAATAAAACAATTTCGCAGTAGTAATTCAGTTATCAGTGTACCCTAAATAAGTGGCTGTGACCTGTATTTGGAAAGCTCAACTGTCACGAGCTGGATTTAAAAGGGTTGGTGGACTGTTTTATAAAACGCTTACACCCCTCAGCTCTCCAGCACTGTCACTCTGCACCTTAATGAAGAGGACTAGTCCAAAAACTGAATCCAGTCCCACCTAATGAGCGCACCCACCCACTGTAAACAAACGCACACTACACGTGGTACTGCTGCTTCCTTTCTAAACATACAACCACAGCAGACAAAACGACGTGTAACCGGAGACACTTGCTTTGCATATAAATCTGATATTTGGCAAACACCACAACACAAACACCTCTCATGTTTCAGCCCTCATTCTTTCCCTTGGACAAATCAAAACAAGACAGAAGGCTTCTGACGTGGCATTTTGCCTCTCCCGAGCCGGAGCGCCCGTCTTTCCAAACGCCGCCGGTTCAGCCGGAGCTGTGCCGTGTAACCGGAGACACTTGCTTTGCATGGAAATCTGATATTTGGCAAACACCACAAAACAAACACCTCTCATGTTTCAGCCCTCATTCTTTCCCTTGGACAAATCAAAACAAGACAGAAGGCTTCTGACGTGGCATTTTGCCTCTCCCGAGCCGGAGCGCCCATCTTTCCAAACGCCGCCGGTTCAGCCGGAGCTGTGCCGTGTAACCGGAGACACTTGCTTTGCATGTAAATCTGATATTTGGCAAACACCACAACACAAACACCTCTCATGTTTCAGCCCTCATTCTTTCCCTTGGACAAATCAAAACAAGACAGAAGGCTTCTGACGTGGCATTTTGCCTCTCCCGAGCCGGAGCGCCCGTCTTTCCAAACGCCGCCGGTTCAGCCGGAGCTGTGCCGTGTAACCGGAGACACTTGCTTTGCATGGAAATCTGATATTTGGCAAACACCACAAAACAAACACCTCTCATGTTTCAGCCCTCATTCTTTCCCTTGGACAAATCAAAACAAGACAGAAGGCTTCTGACGTGGCATTTTGCCTCTCCCGAGCCGGAGCGCCCATCTTTCCAAACGCCACCGGTTCAGCCGGAGCTGTGCCTTTTCCAACCACACTTTGTTTCTCTGCCGCTGTAGGAAGATGTGGCAAATATTTCTTTTCGCCGGCCTATTCCAGAGCATTTCGCCTTATGAAATAGACCTAAAGAAAATTGAAGGCTTGGCCAGGGGAAAAGTCGAGGTAAGCGAATTCATTTCAAAAGTGCAATGTATTTTCAAGTGTAAAGCAAAGTTTTCCTTTCATAGTTGAGGAGGGGCATTTTCTGCAGGGCCGTTTTTGTTAAGAGGCCCAATAACATCTATCTTGCACAACAGTCCTGACTTATTTAACGACACGGTATAGTGTGTATTTGTATTTTTTATTTGAAATAATTGAATACTTTTGGCTAACCCTATTTGTCACTGTATACTGAACGGTTTGTATATAAACTTAAACAGTTTGTAATATTACGCATTTTGCCTTTATCACATATTCACGGGTTTACAATGTTGTGGTACTGCATCATATTTTTCAACGCGTCATTATAACCGTACAAGTAATAATTCTGGACCTTTTCGGTACCAATACACTATTTGTTATGTTTTTGTGGTTCCAAAACAGCAGTTGGAGGCTGCATATTAGCTAAGTAATGTATGTCTGTGTAACATACTGTAGCCTCCAGCAAAACGTAACCAGATTGAAATGCCTAACGTTTTCAGAGATAATATAAACAAGGACCCAATGTTGCACGTCCCGTGAGTCCTTTGTTGTTAAAACCCGGGTTTTCATTCCAACTGAGCTCTCAATTACTGAACTAGACCCTTAATTGAACTAATAATTTGCTTAATTAGACCCTTTTAACTGTTCTCAGCTCCTACAAAGTTGCAGAGTTCAATTTACTTATAAAATGTTATAGCTAACTTGAAATCTGCGACTGTTTAAAAGCTGAAAACAAATAAAAGGGTCTAATTGAGCAAATTATTAGTTCAATTAAGGGTTTAATTTAAGTAATTGAGAGCTCAGCTGGGATTTAACCAGAAGGCACATGGTGTCACCAGGACCACAGTGGGGAAGCCCTGCACTAAATGCTGTCCAAGTTTAAAGAAACCAGGCTTCAGTTCTGTGTCATCATTGACCTATCATAGCAGTACAGTCCCAATTTGGCCCTAAAATAGAGAAATCCACTTGCCTTGCACCCAGCCCAAGTTAAAATGTGTTTCTAATACAAACCAGCAAAAAGGCTCATGCAAAACCTGCTCTGAATTGGTTAAGCCTGAAGATTGCATTTTGCTCCTGTATCAAATATAATCAGTTCAGAGCATATGACATATTAAGGGTGCATTTGTAAAGGTTGACAAAGGGAACATTTTTAAAGATCAGATCTAGGAAACCCGGTAACAATTATAACAAACTTGGGGGTGAATTTGATTCCAGGGGGATACAGATTGAGCTAATAAGTCAAGTAGACAAGCATGTCAGGTAGTGCCTTCATCACTGTACACCATATCATTTTTGATTCAGTGTTTTTGAAATTATGAATGATTAGAGAACAGATAAGTAATGGAGACTGGAGTAAAGTGCCAGAGAATGGTATTATATGGTAATCATTTTAATGCGTGAATAAGCTGTTGAAAATGCTGCAGATTTTAATGAGTGTCTGATTGAAATGTGAATCGCAGCACCAAGTCTCACTACAACCTCTTGTGTCCCTACAGACCTGCGGAGGATGACAGCTGAACAGGCTCAGGGAGGTACAGATTATTATTATTATTATTATTATTATTATTATTGTCTCCCGCACATCTTTCCTTATAATTGTACAGGATCCTCATTGTAGTCTGTTTGCAGTAGCCAGATCTAACTCTTCATATCAGGCTGTACGTACTACTCCCCTGATTTTGTCAGACACTAGGGGGCAGTGAATTAATACCTAGTTGTTCCTTCTCTCCATTCTCTGCAGGTGAAGGCCTTTGTTACACAGGACATCCCCCTTTAGTATCCTTTCAACAGCAATCGGCTCTAGTTTATGGTAACTGTCTCTCAGGGAGTGAGTGTGTATACACAGAGAAGAGTCTGATCTTCACGAACCGCTTCCGACCCGGACCCACTGCTATAGGACTGGACATGAACCTGAGTTTATACAGTAGTCTATATACAGCGTGGTAGCTTTCTCTAGTGGTCTGGATATATTTTGACATTGTAACATATTAACTATTACTCTAAAATACCTGTCTATTCCTTTTGTGCCACCAGTTGAAAAGGAGCTACACCTGTGCTTTCGAAGAGATATATAAGTTTTGTGGCTGTCGTACACAAAAACATAATATAGGTTTTGCAAGCAACGAATCCGGTCACATGTTCATTATTTTCATTATCTAACAGAGTGACAGTGAGTGAGTGGGGACACTCACAGAATGCACTACTATAGAGCAAGGACAAGCAGAAGGAATGTCTCAATTAACTGAAATAAAAACTGACATCACAGGAATAATATATTAAACGCGTTAGCTTACCTTAGAAAGGCACCAGCAGTTTTGTTGTGGGGTTCTTAGCACTGTTACTCTACAGTGTGAACCGACTGCTGTTAAGATCCATCTGTAAGTGAGGATTCCAGTTTGTGGAACGACGGGGGGATCAAAAGTTAAAGTCCAAAAGACATTTGCAGTATAATATTACCTTATCAGTTAAGGTTGCATTAAGGTTTCAGTCTCACTTAAACTGCTACCTTCTGCATTTAGGGTAATTGGGTAGGTTAAACAGATACAAGTAAAAATATCGGAGACAACACAAATGCAAACCATTGGCAACCAGGTGTCTCTTTCTGGAGATCCCTTATTTCATGATGCCAGATAAGACCATTGTTTCAACAACACTCCCATCCAGTCACTAGAATAGGTTGGACAGCCAATCCTGTTGAGTGGTGAGGTGTCATGAGAATAGATTAACCACCAGCAGCCACTGCGAATGGCATTAAAATAAACCCCTGCATCTGCTGTGCGAGTGTCTGTTCCAGTGCAGGTCTGTCTATCTCCTCAACTGCTGATTTAAAGTCACAACCTCGTGATGAAACACCTCCCTGGAGCTGACCCGGAGCTGGTCCTTCTCAACCATTATTATGAAGAGTTGGATGTAAGTATAGCACTTTACATGACATACTGTACATAGGGTTACTCTTCACATATGCTTATTCTTTCTTATTAAGGGTTTTTCTGCAGATGTATCCACTGAGAGTAGAACGCCTCATTCACAGTGGTGTCTTGTTTCTATTTCAATAATAATTTGTATTTGTGTCCAGTATACTTTAGTATAATAACCCTGGATGTCTCATTCCATGTGTCTGCCGGCAAGAGAATTGTGGAATACATTATAATAGCAAAAGTAATTTGCTATCACTATATTATGTGGCTTCTTACAACAATAAGACTGACAGTGAGGTATGTTAAAAAGTGCCTAACTACTGTGTTTTTCAGCGGATCCTTCTAAATGATATGACCCGTAAAGAGATCAATGAGCTGCTGGTCTCGCTGGGCTTCTACAAGAAGGCAGACCCAGATGACCCAGTCCCATACGAGTTCCGCTACGCCCCTGCAAAGGACAGTCCCTGGGACAAGCAGGAGCCTGACCCAGCCACCACTGAGCAGAACCAGGGAGCAAACAGGGAACCGACCGGGGAACCACTGGAGACAGAACCAGAGAGCCAGTCACCAGAGACCCAGCAACACGACCCTCAAGTAAAGCACGCAGACCTATAAGCAAGAGCAGCATTCAGGAATCCATCTATTCATCTGATTACAGAGGTGGCCCTCTTGTGACGTAGTAGTTGACCATGACAGATTGCAAATAAACCGCTTTAAAGGGACATGAGCGTTCATAAAAAAACAAAAAATATATCGTTAATCCTTTTTAAAAACTGGATATTTCGTTGGAAAAAATAAGTACAAGATTGTCCAACCAGACCATGTAAGGGGGTGTAGCACAGCTGTGTACATATAGTTCCATCTGACTGGAAAAACATATATGTTGGCCAATGATGCTTTCCAGTGGGTCGTGAGTTCTTGCTAGAATAAGGAATCCTAATTGCTTATGGTGCCTTATACACTACCCCTAGGAAGGTTTCCTATGAATGTATGAGCCTTTCACTTCTGGGGTGCTGGGTTCAAATCTGACTTAGGTCACAAGTAAAGTTAGTAAAGTTAGTTTAGTCATCCACACTAATGGGTTGATTTAATCCATTTATACCCCACTGGAATAAGCCAGCTGGATTTAGTTTTACAGCTCTGGGGAATTCCCTGGTTGCTCCAATCCATGACGATTCCCTTGTGCTATGAAATACTTTGGCTTATACACTGTGTGCTAAAGATTGATGACATCTTTAGAGACATGATTAGGTTTAGCTACACTCTATATGAGATGAGTGCTAATCTGTCTTCCTCGGACTGGCATCCTAAAATCTTTCTAAGAACTAGGGTCATTAGGGATTATTTTTTCTCTTGTCCCCAAGTATCAGGTTATATCCTGAGGTGTGGATACCAGACCAGTAGTTTAATTTTTAGATATCGGCAAGCAGTCTTACTCCCAGGCTGAGTTGTACACACCTCCCAGTTGTGAGTATTTTGAAACCCCAAATTAATATGTTTAGCACTTAAGTAACTTCACAGAGCATGTCTACCCTCAGATTCCTTCTCTAAGTCTTAAACGCACCAATACAGTGCAGTCATCACATGTTGAAAACATGATTGAAGGGAATAGCAATTGCATGGTTTAAATGTGCATTATTCCGATAGGGTGGTTATAAGTGGAGTTGTGACTCAAGACAGACTTGAACCCAAGACTTATGTTGTATGGCCTACCTTCACTGTAAAGAAGTCTTCAGAAAGCTAAGCTAATGGGGGAGTGAAGTGAAGCTTCTTTAGAAAAATTAAATCAAGGGGCTCCCCTTACAAACCTGGACCACTGAATTAGTACGTATACTCATAGGACTGGCTTCAGGTACATACGGCAGGATTGATGTTGTACAGCCCATTCATGATAGCTGTCACAATAATATTTTCTTCTATGTGGGGTTTCAAGTGTTTGTTTTTTTTATATTATACACCGTCTTGCTTCGTCTCCCTGGTCTGGCGCCCCCTGCCTGCAGCTGAACAGAGTGATGCCCTGAGCTGAAAGTCTTTGGCTGGCTGGGGGCTGATGTGTAGAGTTCACAAGGGCAGGGGAAATTGGGCCTGGGGAGAGATGCTGGAGCAGAGTGGCCACTTCAGACTCTGGAATAAATCCTGTAACTGTTACTCTGCGTCTGCTCGTCATTTTATAGACATGCAGCAGGACCTTCACATCGTTAGCACTCTCACATAACCGACTATTCCAAGCAAAGAACCCAAATACCTTCAACAGAAGAGAAGGGGGACTAGTGATAATATTACTTTGGATGAAAAGGCATTAATGAGGCAGTAGTAGACCTTTTTAAAATAGAGCTTTATTTCTGAAGTCACATTATTAATACGTGTTTAATAAAACCGTGTTTGCGAACATGTTCTAGTCTTTATCTACAAGATGTGAGGGTGGAAGCAGATGGCAGGTAAGCGGTGGCTCTGGGCTGGTCCAATCTCCAAAGGTGAAGCATTCGTGAAATAACCTTGTAGCCAATGAGGGGTGATTTCTTTCCGAACGCCTTTAGAAAGGAACCAATCAATGGAGAGAATAACTTTGAATAAGAATGAATAGGAGACTTTGGCCCCACTTTAGTGAAAAGTAACACACTGAACCAATAATGTTATTAATTATTATTTTATAACACTGAAAACATTAACCCAAAGATTTGTCTACTTGCACTTCTTATTAACACTGCAGGGGCCTATTCCTTTCACAAAAATAGTGCCAATTTCCTACTGGAGTAATGCAAAGTTTTGCAAAATCAAAATATATACAATTTTAAATTGTATTTAAAGGAAAGTAAAACCATATTAAAAAAAATAAATCAGTATCTTAAGGAGTTCTCTAGGGGAAGTTCTCCAACCACTATAAATAACTGAATATAGCGTATGATAAAAACATCTATTTATGTACCTTAAAAGCTTATTTGCAAATTAAAATGCAGGTTTTATTGCGTTGTATTAAAAATGTGATTACAATGCAGAAGTTCCAAGCGGTTTCATTATGGCATAATACAGGTTAATATGATAAGTATTCATCTCTGAATTTGCACATGCTTTAAAAAAGAGGGCTCAAGAAAAAAAACATTTGAAATATGATGCTGAACATTTTTTTTTATAGCTTTTTATCAGGGCAGTCGAGGATTCAGATTAGGCAGCTCTGGGTCTCCAGGTGACAAGATTAAACATCCCAGCCTGGAATATTCTGCCGGTATATTACAACCCTGACTTACAATTTACTTGAGACATATGACAGGGATTACAGGATCACTAATCAAATAAAAATAGTTCATTCTGGACTGTAACTAGTTATCGTTCCATAGCTATATTGGAAAATCAGACTCTTTTACAAACAGTTGACAAACTTAGGTTTTACATTCAAGATACTATGTTGGATACATATACCTATCAGAAAATAGGCAGGTGTACATTAGAATTCACAAAATATTATGTTTTTTTTTTTTGTTTTTTTTTAGTAGTGTAACAATTTTGATAGTTTTCAACATTTTTTTTTAACGCAACTACAAATATGAATAATTATGAACTGGCAGTTGCTTGCGTGCAGTCCGCGTACACAAAAATCGATAAAAGCCTGAGGTGGGGGTCCAGTCTGCCTACTAGACCCATCCAGGTCACGCCAGCCCAGGTGCATTATGGGAGTGATAAACAAATCAAGAAAAGACTGGATTTGCGATATCCATTCTCTGTAGAAAGATTCAAATTAAGCTAAACAGTGGCCTATTAACTCCACACTTTAAGATCATTTATATAGGTTATGAAAACATATATCTCTTAATGGTACAAGTGAAGTATTGAGATCTACAGTTTAGACTCATATCATTTTCAACCCATTTTAAGTTTTTTTACCCGCTATTTTAACTGCAAATTTTGATAGAAATTTCTGGATTCAGAGAGGTCAATAGTTTGAAGTCTTAACAAATAAAATTGCCTTGAAATCTACATTAAAAAAAAAAAAACCTGTTCCACACACACATAGCCAAGACACAAGATATGCTGCTTGTGAGCAGACTGGAGCCAAAAATCTACTTGTGTCGCAATAACATTACTGAAAAAATAATACAGAGAAAATATACTTTCCTTGCCAGTGCTTATACAAGTTTTCTTTAAATAATAATAAAAAAAACAACAACAAAAACAATTCAAGTAAATGTGTTTTAAAAGCATGCAGAGTTTGGTATTACAAAGCATTCTGTGCCTGGAGAGGAGCTAAAAAAAACATTGCAACTTACTGTCAACACACGTGCGTTACGACAAGTGAGTTTCAATGGGAGCAATGGGGAGAAGGAGGTGGGGATTACCTGAAAACAGGTAGATTACAAGGCGGCTTGTCAAAGTTCTAATAAATCGTTCTATTAAACTACCATTCCTGAATGTAAGTATCATATTCGAGGGCTTGAAGGAACACATCATGGCAAAAACTGAATTTGTGATTTATCATTTCAGAGCTTTTGATTATTACATTACGGAGAACCCTATCACTGCCTCCGCTTCCTTGGGGTCAATCAACTGCATAAATCAGATTCAAATAAGTAACTGACTTTTTGTCACTTTCCCTGTAAAAAAAAAAAAAAAAAAAAAAAATCAAAATCGCCTTCATATTTTTAATCTCCTGCATATTAGCTGCTGCTTGAACCTGGATCCCAATGAAATTGATCTGAACAAGTTATGAGGAACTTCTTGAAAGGTTTAAGATAGCTGTACTACATATTGCTTTCAAAACCCTGTTTGCATGATGCGTGTCGCTTTCCAGCCATAGAATTGGACATCTACATGAAGAACAGCAATACACAAAAGTGAAGAGTGTTAGTTTCATAGTGTAGCACGTTACCAGGTTAAATAGTATTCTATATGCAACAGGTGAGGTAGGGGTGGTTATTGTATTGTGAGTTACGGGAGGCTATTACCTGGAACAGGTATGCTGGACAGGAATGCTAACCAACGCCTTCAAATCCATTTCTTTAAGCCTTAGCAACAGGACCACTGGTGATTTTGTTTTGTGTTGTTGGTTCTGTATATTTTTAGTACATTCAACATATAAACAGCTGCTTCTTGGTAACACTTCTTTAAGCGATATGCTTCCAGGAAGCAGGGGCTTAACAATCTTCGCATCAAAACAGTCCAGTGGTAGAATTGCTAATGCTGAAATAGAGGCAATAAATGGATTGTAGAGGCTTGGCTGACAGGCCTTTAGGTGTATTTAGAAGCATGTGTGTTGATGTGTTGCTGCTGGTTACAGGTCAGTGTGCGCTCTGCGGCAGGCCATCTCGTATCTGCGCAGGTGATTGAAGAGTGACTGCACGTAGGTGAAGACACACTTAGAGTCCGGTCTCCTTCCCATGATCATCATATCCTCCACCTCCAGCAGGGGGTCGCAGTGAGCAAAGATTCTGTGGAGAGAGGGAGAGCAGGAGAAAGAGAGGTGTTAGGACCTGGTGTTGGTTGTCCATTAGGTCCAGGCTTCACAAAATTGAAAGCCCCTTCCCTAGGTCCAAGAATCAGGGGGTTTCCCCTCACAAAACCATAAAAGCAACTGGTCTGTGTGTACTGGAAACGATTGAGAAACCCCCATAGGAAATATATATACACATACACACACACAATACTGTAGCAAAAGTATTTCATCAATAGTTTTGGATATATTCTGAATTTTACTCATTAATCATCTGCATGATCGTTCCGACCTGGAGTGAAATTCTATAGTTGGCCAGCAGGTGACATACTTTGCTAACTTTTCAGCTATGGCCCAGGGCTTATAGCAGTGAGGCAGTGCAGTGCTTGCTAAAGGACTGGCAGACAGTGAACCCTACTTGTGAGAGCCATGGGCCCGGGAGTAAGGCAGTATAGTCCAGTAGTTATAGCTCAGAGACTGGGATGCAGTGTAGTGGTTGCTATGAGACTGTCCAGCAGTGTCAAAAAGTGTGGCCTAGGCAGTGTGCTTTTTTTGTTTTGTTTAGGACTGGAAGACAGGAGTTCCTAGCTCTGATTCGCTTAGACAGTTTTTTGTTCCCATCTCAAGCTTGCCTAAAAACAAGGTATAATAAAATTGAAATTGGGCAAGTCTTCTTCAAGAACAAATAAATTAAATCTAAACCAAACCAAAAAGCATATAAATTAGGAAGACTGCCCTCTCAATCAGGTTAAAAATACACAGCTCCTTTTAAAAGCAGGGCCCCCCAGCTTTTAGATTAAATCATTCGCTGGTTCACAACTCCGCTCTTAAAAAGGCAATGTTTACGACTCTCCCAAGTCAGACAGGATGGATGGCAAAATGAGAACTGGAATGTGTCCAGCTGTCTCACTGCACACAGAAACCGCAACCGGCTTCCCTGGAGATCACAAGCAGCACTACAGTGATCTCCAAAATGGACAGCTGTTAGTTTAATATTAAAATATTAATGGCTTGTATGTGAACGCCTACTAATTATGTTGTTCTAAAGGTTTTCAAAACCACTGCACTGCAGCCCATTACTTTCTTTTGCCAACCTCTCAGCTACTCACAACCTTCCACACTGCAGCCCAGCGCTTGCTTTTTCTAACCACTGGGCTGCTCAAACCCCCTATCTTCCACGCTGCAGCCAAGAATTCTAACTTCTTTAGTGTACTTTCCTGCAGTCGCCACATATGCATTTTTAGCTGCTCTCACAAGCACTGCTGCCGTTATTACTAGACAGTAAGTCCTGTTGAGTCCTAAAATATTACACATTATATTAACACTTCTGTCACCGGTTTCACATTATGTGCCTTAAATTGGGATGTGTAACTTAAATGAAGGGGCAATTTCAACACAACTTTAGGGGAAATGGACAATCCAGCCCAGCGTTGCTAAAACTCAATGTGAAAACACTAGGGGGCAGTGTCCTTAGCAGAATGACTGAGATACTGCATAACTCAATAGACATTGCAGGTATACACACTTGTTATTTACTCTATAATATTTCATTAGATACTACTGAAAGTGTAGCTTGTTTGTCCTGGCTCTTTTCTCCAAGGGCAGGGTCAGACCCTGCCCGCGCCCCTCAGATCTCGTTTCTCACCATGCTGTGGGGGAGTTTTCGGGGGGTGGGCGGAAACTCTAGGAGTTTTTGGTTTTAACAAGCCCCTTCTGGACGAGCCCCCGGTAGAACTCCTGGATGTACGTGTAAACGCACTTCCAATCCGGCTCTCGCATCCGCACCATGTCTTCCACGTCCAGCAGCTGGGGGCAGTCAGCCAGGGTCCTGTGCCCAGCGAGGTGAGGGGAGGGGATGGGGGATTGAGACGGAAGAGGGGGGCATGAAAGGAGAGGAGAGGGAGAAGAGGTGTTGGAAGATAACAGAGAGAAAGAAAGAGGGTGGTAAAGAAAAGGGAAATGAAAAAGAGAGGGGAGGTAAAAAGGTGGTTGAGATGGAGGTAGTGAGAAGAAGCAGAAAATAGGTTAAGAGGAGAGGGGAAAAGGGAATAGGGGGACGAACAGGAGACGGCAATGAATATAGCCGATGAAAGAAGGTGGAGGAGAGAGAGAGAGAGAGAGAGAGAGAGAGAGAGAGAGAGAGAGCAAGACATGACATAATCAAACATTACATTCTCACAGTGACATAACCATAAGAAAACATGCTTAATGAGGAAAATAAAAAATGGAAATCTTGCCGTTTCCATTTGGGTGCTCAAAAAACAAAAAACAAAAAACACACAGACCAGAACAGGAGAGTCTGACTAACAGACAACTGTTTTGTTTTGATTCAAAACCAGGTGTAAAAACCAACAGACACACACAAACGAAGAGGATTGCATTGTCCAGGTTCGTTCTGTCAAACATACACGTCTAGGGGTCTAGATGGTGAGGGATGCTGGTGGATCGTGAGGGAGGGGAGGAGGAGGAGAAAGAGATGGTGTGTGAGACACATCAAGCACTACATGAAAGAGGACAGAAATAGTTCAAGTTTCCTTTTTGCCTCAGGAAGGGAATTTTCAGAGTCCGGTCTGGAGGTTGCAGCTGAGATCCTACATGGTACCTTGAGGTTTATGTCCAATAACGGCATGCATATAAAATCCTTCACAGGCACTCGTAGTGAAAATATTTGGCCAGCTTAATTTTTGTCAAGGCTGCGATCGGGGTAAACGGTGACCCAACCAGATATTCAGGTACAGGTCCTAATAAAGTGGCCAGGCAGTGTATATCGACAGGTAATCCAATTGATTTTGAAATACCTTCATTAAACCTGTTCCTTAAATGTGCCATCTGCTAAAACATTTCTTTCAACACACAATCATGGCAAAATGTGTGGCAGCTGCTGTACCACCAAGTTAGGACCATCACATGATCTGTGTAAACAAGGTCTTTGTGAAGTCTCTCAAAACCTTTAAAACCTCAAAATCTAACATGTCCTTCATTGAAAATGATGCTTGTCTACAGCTTTTTCCTTTACCATCTCCTACAAGCAACCTAGTTTTAACATTGATTCTATGGGTTAAGACCACAGATGCGTTGTCTGTTAGAACAGTCAACCTTAAGTTCAAAATGCACAATCAGAATGCTTGTTAAAATTTCAGTACACCAGAGAAGTCAGTTAGACCAGGACAAGCTGTGTTGTCCACAGAGGACATCTTCAAAATCCCCCATTTAAGAAATGTTAAAGCCAGATTGCCCATAGTCAAGTTCAATGCTAAAGACCTGCAGCCAAGCATGAAATGACTCCTTTCAAGGGGGAGTATTGTGACATACGACCTAAGCTCGATCTGAATGCATGACATGAGATGTTAGAGCGGGGAGGTTTGGGTGAGACAACAGCAGGTAACCTCAGCAGATTGGGAATCCTTCTGTTAAGTTTCAACACCCTGGAAGAGGCAAAGAGGAGTCATGCAGTGGGGAAGGGAGATGGGGGCTGGCATTTCCAGGTGACGTCAAGCAGCAGCCTGCGTGTCACAGGTCAGAGGTCGCAGGCCTAACCCTTCACTCCCTGGGAGAGTTAACCCTTTGTGGGTAGACTCAAGGTACTTATCTGTTTCAAAACAGCAGAATCTGTCAGAAGTCCCATGAACCTGAACAGGTTTTTTTTTGATAATGCAACTTCCACATCTTTTCCTAAGCTAATTTGCTAGCAATTATTTTGAGAATGTTTACAAACAAATACAAAGCCAAGCCCAGCACTCATTAATACATAAGAGCTGTAAGCAAACATGAAAATTAATCTACTAAGGGAGTTTAAATGGGTTTGTTCAATAAAAAAGGTGATACCTACACATACTTTCAAGAAGGCAGACTATTAGGACTAGCAAACTTCCAAATGTACTGTTCAGTGCTACACTGATCTGTAATGGTGTTGTAAATAAGTCCAGTATCTCTTCTTTAACTGTCTATTTAAACATGGTAGTCTTGTAACATACACTGCTGGATATACATGTTCTGAGCCCTGAGCTCCTGAAACCACAAAAGGATGAGTCCAGTAGGAGTGAAGGGTTCATCCCAGCCTTGAACAGAACATGAATCAAATGACGCAGCAAGGGTAGGAGATAGGGAGGGAGAGAGGGAAGGATGGAGAGAGGGAGAGGGAGGAAAAGCGCAGAGAAGAGAATCGAGCCCTAAGCTCCTTCCCAATTCAGCGCTTGACTGGGGGAATGGTAAAGCACCCTTTGTGTAGCAAACTTGAAGGGGCTTTAAAACTCCGAAATGTTTTTTTTTTTTTTTAGTAGAGAAGACAAGGGATATATAGGGGGTGTACAGAAGCACCTCTGCCTCTAAGGGGTGCTGGAGAGCAGGGTTCATGAATGGATAACCTTGCGATATTGGTTCTGGTTAGGAAATTAGGATTGATAAACATCAGACACAGTACTTGGCTTTATTTTGGTAGATAACATTTGTCTTGTTTTTGTACCTGCATGCAGTCGGTACTTCAAACTGGGGTCAAATAAGGGGGCTGAAAATGTACAATTATGATTAGCGCTGGAATTAGTGGGCACCTTAATAAAATCAGTAAACAGCTTACTAGAACAATATGCTCATTGAAATATCTGAACCTTAATCTGAACTCAGCATTATGTGAGCAGCAGGAAGCAGAAGCATCTTTCCAGCAATAGCATGGCCTTCTGCTTTGATTTTATGCTTCAGTTTGTAGAAAAGGGGGACCAGTGATAATACTGCTAGTGCTAGTAAGAAATGTCATTTGATAACCTTGGTTAACTCTCCTTTAAATCTTGAAGCCCTGCAGGTCTGCATTACTTCATTTTGTGTTTAGTTTATGTTATGGATAAATAAATCTCTTCTGAGTGTCCAGCTTTCTGATTGGCTAGCTAAGTACACAGATCACACCACTGGTCATGTGATGGCCGCTTCTGGCTATCTTCAAAGAAGTTTACTGCAGACACAGCTGGTGATGGAACACTGGGTAAATTGAACTAACAGTTTCCAATGATTCACAACATATAAACAGAGGAAAATAAGATACATTGACCAGAGGTGTATTCCATTGCCTGTCTGCATCTGGCAGAGGCTGATGAAAGGAATGCCTGGTAGGTATGGGAATGGGGACTATATGCAGAGCATAGGCCTGGAGTGAACTAACTGTTTGTAACTGGCGTCATGGCAACTGTGTCACACAGTTGAAAAACTCTTCTGGAGGTAAACCCTAAAAAGGTATTGTCCTTGAAAACAAAGATATATTAGAGAGGCTATTACCTTTTTTAGGGGGGTTGCAATTGCAATTACTGTCCTTGTATGTCTTGTGATATGTAGTAGTAGTCTGTGTTAAGGTGCTTTGACCTGTCTTCAGGAGCTGCTCTTCAGTTCCAGTCGTCATGTTCTCTTTTGCCACAGAGACAGTGTCATCTTGTGATTTGCTCGCTAACCAGTGCTGGCTCCTACTGCTATAATGACACAGTAGGTGATTGGGCCAGTACAGCATCCTGTCAAAATGGAACTGAAGAGCAGCTCCTGAATTCAGGTCAAAGCTACTTTCTCTTTAGAAAAAGAAACTGCTTTTCTTTACTTTACTGATTGACACTTAAAAACGCAGGCTGTTCTAAGTCATTAAAATACACAGAGAAACAATGCTGATCTGCCAACTAACTGCCAGATCCTGGGCTCCGAATATGGAAAGCAGAAAACAAGAACACTTCCATGATGGCTGTTTCAGTTTGTAGTTGCCTTCTGTTCCATATCCCTGGCTGCCCACCCGAACACACCCTTTTTACGAAATCCCTGGTTGTTGTGGAGTTTATATTTTAGATTGTTATAGATCTCTAATCTAACCGTTCAAGGAAGTCTCTAGCTTCAGTGCATGTGGAGCATGGAGCAGGGTATAAGAGCATCTCTCTGCAGTGGGCCTATCACACAATGAAACTGCAGACTTCCTTGACTGAGAAATGAAACACATCTGTGATCAATATTGGAAACCTCTCGCAGTGACAGAGCCTGTCAGCAGGGGGCACTGCAGGCTCGCAGTACTCACTCTGCATTGGTGAAGGCCACCTCAAAGTTCTTCCGCCGGTTCTGGGGGTTCAGTGCCGTGTAGTCGAAGGAGTCTGGGAAGAAATTGTGAACCAGAGCGCAGAACGCCATGCCATCACTCCAACTCGACGAGAAGTTCTGGATATCCACGTGCTGCCGACCAAGAGGGTTCAAAGGAAAAATGGTTCTTTTCACTCTACACAAAGTTAAATAAATGTATTTGCAAGCCTTGTCCCCACCCCGTCAACAGCTTCTTTCCTGTCATTAGCCGAACGGATGCTTCTCCCATGTCCTTTAAGTTCAGGTTTTATGGCTAATCCCTAAAGACATTTCAATTAAAGGCATTTGTTGAAGGTTTCTTTTAGAATTACTACATCATGGAGTGTTTGCAACCACTAAATACACCCAACAGTGCTGAATTTAGAAACACTCAATATTGAAATGACAAAATGTTTAACTAGAAGTCTTTTTTTTAATGTCCTTGGAGTTTCTTTTAGTTTCTGTAAGACAGCAAGGTTCAAGTTTGTACTCCTCTGTGCCTGATGCTGGGATGTGTATTCACCGTTGGGGACAACAACACTTCTAGGAACGCCAATGATTTAAATCCACCGAGGAGGTGTGTCAGAGCACACGAGAAGGGGGTGGGGGGCAGCACTGACCTCATAGCCGCGGGTCTTGGCCCGGCACCAGTCCAGCAGCATCTGTTTGATGGAGTTGGCGTTGGGTACCCCGAAGCTGGATGCCCTCTGAACCTTGACCACCCGTGACACAGCCGGGTTTGCAGGGCTGACGATGAGAGAAGCGGCGCTCACTACACCATCCACACACTGAGCCGCACATCAACACTCATTCGTTTAATAAAACTCCCTTTGATTACAGACTGTATACCGCCACAGCTACCAATACAAAATTAGTCATGTACCCGGTATATGCACTGTAAAACTCAGTGTGATATTGTGCATCATCAGATTCAGATTCTCTCAATAATTTGTGCTACAGAATGTCCTAATATTGTTTCCTCACTATGGGATAAATGAGATATCTAGACATTAGTAAAAATTATATTTGGTACAATTATATATATAAAGACAGAGGGACCGGTTCCTGCTTATATCCACAGATTGTGATACTCTCAATAACTGACTTTAGACAGTTTCATTACAATTGGATATAAACAGGAAACAGATTAATAATAGTGCCTATGACTAGATTGCCAGGGCTGCCAGCCTCACCTGCCACTCCCCTTCTCCAGCTTCTCGATCATGGCTTTCCTGGCCTGTGTGGCGGAGGTCTTGGGCAGGGTCTGGGACCGCATGATCTCCTTGTGCCGCTCCGCCTGCTTGCGTTCCAGAGCGCGGGAGGACAAGTCATCTTCACGGTCAAAGATACTACCGGAGACAGGAGGGATCCGGGTCACACAGGGGAGATCAGCCTGCAAACTCATCGACGGACACAGCAACCTTCTTCTCACTGGACACCATGTAAAGAATGCAGACTGCTCTACTTGCTAGGTGTTTTCTAAAAGGCCAATGGGGCTGATCAACCTTATTTTCTGCAAGGTTTGTATTTTTAACCAGTGTTACACATTTTTCTACCCAATTTGAAACACCCAATTCAAAGCACTGGGACCCCAGGAGGCATGGGAATCTGTCTGGAACGGTGGGGCGACCAGTAGGGGCTGAAGTGTGTTGAGGTGAACTAAACCAAGACTCATTTTCCACCCCAACCCACTAGACCGCAAAGGCCAATGTACCCAGTGCTACCCAACCTGGATTCAATTCAGCCAGTTCCTGATTGTATTTGCCTTGGGTTCAGACTAACAGAGTCAGTGCTACTCACCTGCCCATCTTCTTGGTAGAGGTGGAGGAAGAAGTGGAGCTGAAGGAGGATTTGGTCTGAACAACAGTTGTACAGTCTGCATTTGAGAGAGAGAGAGAGAGAGGGAGAGAGAGAGAAAGAAAACTTCATAAGTTATTAACACCTCAAATTCAAACAATACTGTAAAGTCTGAAAATGGTACGCAAGAAGATGGCTTCCAGCAAAGGACTTCTTCAAGATTCAGTATTTCTCTATACTCTCTGTTATTTATTTTTTCATGCTCCGCAGGATTAGAAGTATACCCAGCAGCTTTAGGTACGTTGATCCTCGCTATCCCAAACAAAGTCAAATTTTAGTTTAGTGCATACATACAGACGGGCAGGTGCAAACCATATATCCCCAGTTTCGATACTCGCCAAAAAAAAAAATTCTTATAACGTTCAAACCATAGAGAATTGGTTCTCTAGATATATATGATGTAAAAATGTAAGGTATGTGTGGATCAACAGACACCTCCATGTATAGATACTGGTCCCAATGATATCTGTATATGGAGACCAGTCACTATAGTACTGAAGCCCTGTGTACAGACACCAGTCACTGTCAATGAAGCACTGTATAAAGACTAGTCACTATAATATTGAAGCTCTGTGTACAGACTCATCACTACAACACTGAAACCAGTGTATAGTGACTAGTCCCTCCAGAACTGAAGACCTGTGTAGAGGGACCAGTCATGTGATACTGAAACCCTCAGTATGGACAAGTCTGAGTAACACTGTAATACTACTCACTCTCAGACCTCTTCATGTAACTCGCCTCCATGGTGGTAGTGCGGGACGCCCTGCTGCCATCATCTGGGCGAGACAGGAGATCAAACCGGGATGTTAAGACTGTGCTGAGAACACAGCGCAGGACATGGTACCTGAGCCATTACCTGCCGCAGCTTCTCTGTGCACCGCCTTCAATCAACGAGGGGGTTTAATACTGACGTTTTCCTTCCATTGACATTTTCTGAATATGTCACTCCTTTCCGGTTTAATAAACTATTCCACTTGTGCGCTATCATTCTCTGTGCCGTTTCATTAACTACCCTGCTTACTAACTACTGCAGCAAAGCAAAGTAGTTATACAACCACCTTATTAATTAAACCGGTAAGAAATGAAATATTATGAAAATATAGGTGCTATAAAAGTATTCCTTTATCCTACTGCAGTAATATAGGTCCAATCAGAAATCAGATTAAGGAGGTAACACAGAGAACCACACAGGTACCATGTAATTCTAGAAGGTACAGCGAGGCAGTGCTGGAGAGCTGAGAATGGAGTGTTTAGACTGGTGCTCATTAAGGTGCAGGCAATGACTGTGCTGGAGAGCTGAGAATGGAGTGTTTACACTAGTGCTCATTATTATTAAGGTGCTGGCAATGACATTGCTGGAGAGCTGAGTGTTTAATTTTCTCATTATTAAGGTGCTGGGTGAAACAAAAACTGACGGAGGAAAACCATTTCTTAACATTGGTAAGTAACTATTTTTACACTTTCTGTCCCAGTACTCATTGTCACAACAATACCAGAGTACAGGTCACAGCACCTTATAAATGAATACTCATGCAGAGTTTCACAGCAAAAAGACTTCCAGGATTTAGCCACCAAGATACACAGCATGCAGAACATCATAGTTCTACAAAAAAGCAGCCTTAGCAGATACAAAAAGCCATGTGTAGTTACAGTAACAGTAAAGTCCCTCCATATATACACTGCTGTGAATAACCCTTAATGTACTATTATATGCAGACCATTTAATATTCTATACGCAACAAATATCCATGCAAAATCAAACCTGCGCAAAGCAGTTCCTAAAATAGGAAACCTTGATTAGCCCAATGAAATGAAACAGAATTCCTGCAAAAGCTAACCACCACTCCCTGAATGCTAAGGAATGGCCATACCGATACACCCAATCTGGATAAACAGTGGCTAACAAAGCAAGCATGCCAGTGATGTTGTATACATACAAGCATCTCCACTATGCATATATATATATATATTCAGTGATTAGGCAGTGAAAGCGAGGGGGTAATTGGTTACCCGAGTGGGAGATCTTCTCTGTTTTTCTGACCACTATCTCTCCAGCACGGGCAGTCTGGCTCCTCTTCTCCTCCTGTTTCTGCTTCATCTCCTGGAGCCGAGTCTCGCGCTCCTTCTCTCGCTCCTTCTCTCGCTGGTCTGCGGGGAGCAGGGAAAGGTTAACAATGCTGCCACAGCTGGAGGACAGCCAGTATTCACAGTGGAGGGGAGCGGGTAACTGATTATTAATCAGCTTACCACAAGGGTTTACATTTCTATTTCCTTAAGATAAATAAAATAAAATGGCTAGAATATCCCAAGGAGATGGCCTATTCCGATGATAACACCGTGTAACAAATTTTTTTTTTTTTTTTTTCCTGGGTAGTAAGTGTTATTTCCTAATTGCTTATGCTTTTGTGACCAGGACAGCGATATTTCAAAATATCACTATTTCCAATGGGAAAACGGGCAAATGTGTGTCTTTTCGTTCACATAAAGTCAGAAAAAAACAACATATGAATCCAAATTAACATGTATTTATACTAAAGTAATAAAAAAATGACTACAAAAGATTTAGAAGTGAGTAGTTTTTCGAGATTTACGATTATACTGTATTTACAGTATAATCGTAAATCTCGAAAAACTACTCACTTCTAAATCTTTTGTAGTCATATTTTGAACTATCACTGTCGTGGTCACAAAAGCAAAGTTTGTGGGGAATAATAGCCATTTTCTATACTTTTGAGGCATAAGCAATTAGGAAATAACACTTACTACCCAGGAACAAAAATTGTGTTACATAGTGTAATCTATCTAACTATAATGTATGTTTCGGCAATCTGGCTGTCTAATCTATTGAGGTTCATTAAAAGTTTTCTAAGACATTCTGTGGGGGTGGGGTTCTTCTTTTTTTTGTGTGAAGTGCTTGTGACATCACCCTAAATTTACACTTGTACTGAACCACACTGGGAACTCCCTAAACACACACAGATATAAATCATAGAATACATATGGTACACACAACTAACACTAACTAACACAAATCGTGCAGAAGACAGACAAGAACACAGAGATAGACAGATGGATGAACACATACTCAAAGAAGCACAAACAAACACACTGCACTGAGCCCCAAGACCCCTCAGCCCCATACCTAGATCTTCCTCCGATCTCTGTTTGCCACCCAGCAGAGCATCTAGAATGAAGAGAGTTGAGAAAGACAGCAAAGAGCAAGGGAGAACAGAGGCAGGTGGTGAGGGGATGAAGTCAGGAGGGAGAGAGGATGCCGTCAGGGGGGAGAGGGGATACAGGCAGGAGGGAGAGGGTATGAAGACAGGGGGGGAAGATCAGGACAGGAGACTCGGCAGAGGGGCTGGGTCAGCACAGGATCACACGCAATTCAAATTACATTCTCAGTGACACACCTAATGAGAAGTCTGAGTGAATAGATACAGAAAAAATAGAGAATCACACAGAACACAGGTACATATATGATATGTCAAATATCCCCTTTACAGACCCCGCCCTTGGGAACACCCCTCCCCTCTTACCTCTCTTCTTCTTGCGTAGATCTCTCATAGCCGCTCTGATCAGCTTTCTCTCCTCGAAATCTGTTGTCTCGTCGATCTGTCAGGAGGGGGGGGGGAAGAAATAGACTAGCTTACTGAGAGTTTGAACACAGCATATAGACCTGACAGCATGTATACATGTATATGGCTTTATGTTAGTAAGCACCATTTGCAGCACAGATGAGTACTGCTGGTAATAGATCTAGAATACATTATAGGGTGCTTTATGATGCAAGCTTACTTTAGTGGGGTAAAAATCAGCCTGCACCTTGCACAGCACCCTATGCTAGCACATCGATATCATGTCTCTCATCGATATCAGAGTCTACTATCTATATATTATTGATCTCAAGCTGGTGGTCACTGGACGACGCAGGCTGTTTTACAAAAACACTTTGTCCGATCTAGCCTATGTTACGTAAGGTAGGCAACTAGAACCAAAATAAAATACAAATAAAATAAAATAAACACAATCCTCTTAAGAGTTTGATTTTCTTTTCACACACAAAATAACTATGATGGTCCCCATGTGCTTTATCTCCTCACAGTGGCCCATGTAACCTTGGCCAACCACAGTCCCAGAGTTCCTTGCTGCGTACCATCTTGTCCAGGACCTCCTCGTCTTCAATGGCATCCAGCTCCTTGGCCGTCAGCTTTCCCCGGTGCCCCTCCCCCTTCCCAAGAGCCCCCTGAGTGCAGTTGGGGACCACGTCCGTGTCACTGGGGGGAGTCTCTGTGGCCTCGACAGCCAGGACGGGCTCCGTCTCCATCTGAGAGAGACGAGGAGGGAGAGATAGGCAGTTAAACCCTTGTTGTTTCATTTTTAACGAAACATTGAACTTTGTATCTCGCTTATAAAAGAGGGGGCATAAATGAAAAAAATGAGCATTGCATTTGAACATCCCATGAAAATGTATTTGGGGGCTGTAACCGATAAACTATTTTATTCATCTGTAATAATTTGGACAGTACCACCCAGTGTCGCAATGCTGTAATTAACGCAGCAGGGAGGGGAAACCACCACAGACCAAAGAGGCCAGTGTTACTTTAATTAATAGAATTCTTTATAAAAGGCCTTTTCGGCTCTTTAATGGTCAGAAGAAAATGATTCTATTTTAAAAAGGGTACTTTGTACACTTTAAAGCACGCCCAAAGCACTGCAGTACAAGTCTTACTCTGCTTTGTTGGGAGGGTTGCAGTAATGAGAAGTCTTCATCATATTCCTCTACATTGCTAACCAACGGATCGATACCCTGAGAATTCATCTCAGTGAAGATGCCTCAATACTACACTTGGATGACTCCAGTTCTTAAGTATCCCTTTATCCCCTTAGTTTCACCTGTGTCCTGGCCCCATCTCGCATGCCCTTGACAATGCTACTGGAAGGAGAAGGGGGAAAGGGCTTGCTGGAAATAGCACAACAAAGCACGGCCCCAGGCTTGGGCAGTGCTGCTCTGATCTCCGAAACATCTCTGCAGCTGCTGTGAGCTATTTACACTTTGAGCTCAGGCCTCAGTAACATCATCACAGAGAGAGGGAGCGAGTGCCTGGCCTTTCAAAAACTCCTCCAAGCATCGAGAGCCCTGTCCTGAGCACACAGCCAGGACAGAAGGACAAGCCACCTGCTCCAATGCATCAGAACAATTACGGGGTACCGTCACCAGCTGAGATTAACAAGAAACACTTAACTCAATGAGTGTTCTCGGGGCTGCAGCCAAGTAAAAGATCAAAGCATAGTTTCAGGAGTCCATCTGACATTTGCATTTTGTTGCAATTCTGACAAATGTGCATCCAACATTTAAATCCGATTCTTCCAGTAGGATCACAAGATCAAGCCTATATAAGCTCAGGATCAGTACAATGAAAAAAGACACATTAACCAACATTAAGACTATGTAGAGAAACATCTTCCAACACATACCCAATAGTTTAATCCAACCCAGACATGAAGTGGTTTCCAAGAGATTCTGTCTTCATTAATTTTGCCAATTAGGGGTTTTAGTGTGAGCATGGGCACCACAGTAAACTACATTAAGTGGAATAACCTCTTCTATCAAGCAGCCATGTAAAGTTGAATGGGATAAAGGGCTAGATTAACTAAGCTTTTGCTGCAGTGCAAAATTTGCTCCGATAGAAATAAACAATTCAGGATGTTTTAGTTTTAGTGGGATTCCATTTAGAAAAAAAAGTGGAGCAAATTTTACACTAGAAGAAAAGCTTCGTAAATGTGACCCATAGCCTTCATTATCATTCAGAAACCAGAACTCAGAGAAGTAACTGAGATTCTGAAAATAAGGAATCCAGTCGTGCGTTTGATCAGAATTAGAGGGGCAGCTCTCGGTATACTGATACAAATAGAACTGGTACATACCTACGCACTTACAGGCTGCCAAACTAGCGGTAACAACTCTACACCATAACAGCTGGAGATGGCACATTCACACACGCACACACATGGAGAAATGTTATATTGAATCTTTCATGGCAACATTTATAGCCACTCCACCCCTGTTGCTGGGCAGATAATTGCATAAAAGCCAGCTGTGTTTACACTCTGAACCTTTCCAATGGAATGGAAGTGGATTAGATGTCCCCAGTGTAAATGGGCTGTTGAACTTTTCTTTCTGGCTGGCAGCAGCTGACTGCCCGAGCCTCAAGAAGAGGGTAGGCTTGTGCTGCGAGTGCTCTAGTTTTACAGGTGCTGAGGTCTACAGGTTGTGTTGGCTTGTTTAAGTGTCCCGGGTTAGGGAGTACATGGCAGACCAGCCTGGCATCTGCCAAGCGTGCCAGCAACCAAAGTTAATATGTGGCTGTAGTTTTATTGTGTTTTTAGCGTCCTCACGCACGCATAGCTGTGGTTACAGTACAGTACTGTTTAACTGGAATATAAGCACAGGTATTGTAAGAACAATTCTACTGATACAATTACATTATTTTAAACATATGACTGATAAATGGGGTGTATTCCTTTGAGTTCAAGAGTGAATCAAAAAGGTTTCAACCAGACTTGCAAAAACACCTTACATTGAAAGCATTAAGAGAAGGCTGACTGGGCTTTGCAATACTTTCACTATGGTTTATTACACTGCAGCATATCACTTATTTATGGACAGGAACATTTGTACAAAACGTGTCCAGATCTTAATCTTCACCACCCAGATCAGCCTCCTATAACACTGAGTACAGCCTCCTTGTAAATGAGTGCTTTTCACTGCTCTATAACAGGACTCATGTATTGTATTAAGAGCAGTGGTGACAGTTCTTCAGTCTGAGCTATTAATAGAGGAGATAAACTAGGGCAGGATTGTTTACGGTCTCTTCGGTGTGGCCAATCCAAAGAACAGTCTGGTCAGTTCTACAGGACTGGGTACACTGGCACCTGTTCAGACCTAAAGCAGGCTCGTAAAAACATCAATTTGTATCTATTTCAAAATAAATTCAAATCTAAATAAATGAAAGCTAATTATTCTAATCAACTTAAAATGGTAAAGCTCTCAATTTATACCCAAAACGTGTCACCCTTTATGTAAACGACATGTACAAAATCAAGTCGGTTTGGAAATTGCACTCATTAAACTTTCAAACTCTCTCTCTTAACACATCTTCAGGTACGGAGGTAAATCCTTTTTCAATACTGGAGATGATGTTTTAGTAACATAGCTGGAAAATATTCTTCCGTCCCGTATAGTTTTAATAAATATTTCAGAGCTGTTCCCTTAAGTCCATGTTAAAAGCGCTCGTTGTTTCCTAAAAAATCAGCAGGATGTTATCCGAATAAAATAATATTGAGTGCTGAAGTTAGGCATGAGAATTATTTGAACGCCACTTTGAGTTGTTTACTTAAAATATTTCTCATTCAAATGAATGCCATTGATATCACACCTCTTCTTAATAATTAAACACTGCTAGTGTTAACAATTGGATTGACTTTCACATCAGAAAACAGCAAACAGACTGCTGTGGATCCAGTAACTGGTTTCTTTCACAGATCCATAGTTCTCTGGGTTCTTTCGGACGAAACCACAGTTTTCTGTTGAATAGGAAAATGTATCAATCAAAAGTTTTAAAAAACGTAATAATTCTGTTGAAAGCAGTGAGAGGAGAATGCCTATCTGACTCCTAGAATACATGACAATACCTAACGTGACAAGCAGGGCTCAAGGAGGCAGGAAGCTTGTGCCCTTCCATGTATCAGTAAACAAGTTAACTAGACTGGAGTTTACTTGAGGATGTTCACTTTCTGGCTTTTTTTAAATTCTAATTTTGATCTGGTGGCTGATGGGGGCTGGTATGTGAACTACTAGGGAACCTTGGTGCAAAACAGAAGTACTGAGGGTGATTTTCACAGTCAAAATGTTTTTGGGGGTCTGGTCCAATGCTCATCAGACTGTTACACACTGAATCAATATCACTGTAAACCTCCCAATATTAGTAATAAAAAACCTAAATCAAATATGTAACCTATATAATGATCCAGTTCTTTCTACATGATAAAAAACTAATGCTTTTCACAGCAGGAGACGCAATGCATATTAGGAATAATTTTGTTCCAATAAAACACCCTTTACTTATTCTCTAAAAACCAGAAACCGCGCCGAAAAATTGTTAAAAAGAGAGGTCCCAAAATGTACAGTTTCAACTGGTTGCATGCGCCTCCCCCTCTTACTGCACCAAATTCCCTGCAGCTGTACTGTGTTAATTCAAAGTGCATCCAGACAGGGATAAGCAGACTCACCAGGCTGTTGCTGCGTGAGAAGCCCCCCCCAGTGGAGCAGGAGGAGTGGCGACGGGTGCTAGCGAGGATGGGAGGGTGAGGGTCGTGGCTGGGTAGGCCCAGGAGCAGGTACAGGGCCTCTACCTGCCTGACCAGCCTCTCCTGCTGGGCACGCAGTCGCAGGTTGTCCTCTCGCAGGTCGTTGACAACGGCCGCTAGGGGACGCACTTGCCGGGCCACTTCCTCCAGCCGTGCGTCCGCTCCCTTGCGGAAGGCCTGCAGGTCAGTGTGGATCTCGGCCACCGCGCTGCGGAGCATCTGTTCAAAACTGCAGTCTCCCAACTCCTCAAACACGGTGCCCTCGCAGGCTAGGGGCTGGATGGCCGCGTTGTCCAAATTCACACCAGGCATTTTGTCTCTGCAGCAAATCTTAATGCTTTCTCAATTAATGTACTCTATAGTAAATACAAATGACACATAGGCTATTGTATTGATCCCGCAGCACTGACAGAACTGTCCGGTCGCTCTAAGTTTCACAAGCTTATAAATCCCTGTCTCCTCTTATATCCCCCAAATCCCCACTGCCTTCAGTTACCCACCCCCAATGGCCAATCAGAAAGTAGCTCCAGTTGCCAGGGAAGCTCTGGTTGTTGTCCTTCTGTTATTATGGGCTGGAGACGCTGGGGGTATTGCTGTGACAATTCCCAGCTCCTGACATGAGCACCAGCAGCCTAAATTTAGAGCCCTCCTGTTCCTCCATTGGAATGCAGCTTTTAGAAAGAGGGAGAGAAAAGACCTGCGGGAGAGACTGATTGCACTGCTCCGCAAGTCCGTATAATTTCAGGGAGGGAGCAATAGACACTCCTTTAACCCGAGCGGTGGGGGACAGCCTCTAGACCTCTTAGACAAATTTTTGACTTTCAAACAAAAGTCATTCGCCCCCCAAATCTCCGGCCACTCCTGATGCTCCACAAGGAACGGTCTCAAAAAACACTGTGGAGACAAGCATCCTGCAGCTCTGCATTCCTAAGTCAATACTGCAGTGTACCAGTAGGTGCCGCCCACACAGGAAAAGCCAGACGGTTTCATTCTGTTCTAAATGTACCCCAATGTAATCTTCCTTTAGCGACAGCTGTAATATTTACTGCTTGTAATACACACTGAAGCAATATCGCTGTGTAAACTTGTTATACTAGTAAACAGAACAAATGAGTAACTTACATCATTGAATGACACAGTTCATTGTACATGCTAAACAGCTTTTAAGGCTCTAATAAAAAAACTTTTGTTCTGCATGACAGATTATTTCATAGCTGGCACTGGACCAAACCCTGAATACTTTTTCCAGATGCTACTAAACCTCTACCGAGCTCAGCTGTTACAACGCTTCAGTCCTCCTCCTGCTGTTTTAATTGTCTTGCGGGCCGAATCGTTTTGATGCTAGCTGAGAGAGATGACAGCTAATTAGTCTTCATAATGTAATTCAAAAACATCAGGTGTCCATGCAAGGTCATCAAGACCTGCAATCAAAATTGCACCAAGGCATGGCCATACCAAGTTTCATTGCCATTGGATGGGCAGTTCTCAAGCTATATCCATGTGTGACATAAGCAAGGTTGTCTTATACATAGTCTGTAGGGATATGCATCCCAATTGAAGGATAATAGTGGGCCGTAGTGACAACTAATGCCCTTTCTTGATGCAATCCAGGTTTAATGAAGTCAGGTCTCATGAGGCACTGCAGTCATGACTTAACAGTCAACCATTTAAGCTCATGTAACGCCATGCCTTTTTTTTCTAGCATCTTTTCGCCATTTGAACAGGGCAGTATCTAAACAATCTTGATTTGAGCAACTTAAGTGAATTTGCTTGAAACCGTGCCAGAAAAAAAATGTTGCCATGATGTTACATGAGCTTTAGTGGTTGTCTCTCTGTGGTTCTGCACAAACTGGACTTTACACTGGAAACACTTTTCTCTGATCTGAAATCTCACATACTGATAAACAAAACAGTGTTAGGACGCTAGTATTTATACATGGATATGAAAGAAACATTAAAAGGTGACAGGACTTTTTCATGTCCTGCAATAAATGTGAACAATATCCACGCTTTTAAACCAGAAACCACACTGGTTTCAAAAACCTCAATCATTTATTAGTAACGTTGTAAGAAATAATTATTTATTACTGTACATTTCTGTTCTCTGTGCAGAGCAAAATCGGCAGCAAAGCATAGGATCTATATATCTTTCACCTATCCAAAAACGAATATGGTAAACTATTCATTTGTAATTATTTGATCACAATGCCTGTAAAAGTGTTTCCAATTCAGAATACAGAACCATCTCGCAACAATCATTCTGCTGTGCCATTTCAGAGACACCTGGGTATTCAGAGATTTCATTACTAGCTAACATTGGACTGTTTAATTCTCATGAGTGATCGGGTGCTTGCTGTAGTTTCACTATCAGACTCTACTTCTTCCTGGGAAAAGCGCAGTTCCACTGGCCCTGTAAATCTCATCAGTGGAATTTTATTTTAATTTCCAACAGATGGTTTCCATTTCAGCGACAGCACTCTAGATGACTTCTTGTCAACATTATAAAGTTTACAAATGAGAGGAGGCCATTTGGCTCATCTTGCTCGTTTTGTTTGTTAGTAGCTTATTGACCCCAGAATCTCATCAAGCAGCTTCTTGAAGGATCCAAAGGTGTCAGCTTCAGCAACATTACTGGGGAGTTGGTTCCAGACTCTCGCAATTCTCTGGGTAAAACAGCGCCTATTATTTTCTGCTCTGAATGTCCCTTTATCTAATCTCCATGTGTGACCCCTAATCCTTGTTTCTTTTTTCAGGTCGAAAAAAAGTCCCTGCTGACTGTCTCCCAGGATACTGTTACCATATAGGTAATTAATAAAGTTAGAATGGTGCTCTAAAGAATGCTTATATCAAGTCATCACAATAGAGAGACAGAAAACATCAGGGTATCGCTCCGTTACCCTGACAGCGGACATTGTTGCGCTAATCTGGATCAGTTATCAGTTATAAATCATCACAGTACCTCTATTTCACTGTAGCTGGGGCAGCTGCCAGACAAGTTTGTCACTCGTAGCCTGCCAACTGAGCAAAGGCCCAGCCCTTCTAGGAAAGCACTCTCCTGGAAACCCAGACCCCCTCACACTCACTCCACGGTGAACCAATGCAGCGGTGACATCCACAGCAAACAGCTCTCATGAATCAGGCGCAGGTCCACTAGACTAGTCAATACGAGCTGAGGCAAAGTCTACTGAATTCTGTATGAGCTCAGCCTTAAACTTGGTAGAGCTGCTGGTAGGACTACACAGTATAGGATAGTAGCTACAACGCATACAAGACCTAGGCATCAGGAATAGGCTAATAATTACCTGAATGTTGCACTGTTTAAAGACATAGATCTCTTCCTTATTATTGGGCTAATTCATAAACCACAAGGACTGTTTTTGATTCATTAGGTTTGCAGTTGATGAAAGCTTTGTTTAGTGTTTCAGAAAGGGTTAGAAGTTAATTTTTCAAAGCCTCTTTTAATATGTACTATAAGAAAGTTTAGAAACACATCATTTCTTAAAACAAACATACCTTAGTTTTGCTAAAGACCCAACAACTCAAATAGTTTATTATGGAACTTTTAACATTCAACAAAACTGCACTACAATTTCTGTTGTTGCTTGTTAACTAAAAACCAAGACAAAGTTTTAACATCCGCAGCAAATCAAGTATTATGAACCACTTTTTTGATACAAATGTCCATACGAAAGCCCAAACCAATCGGGAGTCATCATTTCCTAAATGCAGATGTAAAAGTGAAGCCAATTTATATGTGACTTGCATTCAACAAACATCATTTTAGATGTATAACCCAACATTTCAGAATGAAGCCAGTGAAAGGCTTGCAGTAATACTGACCCGGCACTGTAGGTATGGTTGCGTGTCTCACCACAGCTCTCCAGCAAACTCCCCTGCTCTCCCAGCACTGCACTGATACAGCACAGCCACGATCTGGTCTCTCTCTCTCTCTCTCTCTCTCTCTCTCAGAAATATGTGAGTTAGGACTTCGTGCGCTGATCAGTCCAGCTGAAGTCGTGAAAGTTATCCTTAGTTTCGTGCTACGGAAAATAGCTAGATAGGGGGCAGTTCTCTCATCTCTCTCTCTCTATTTATCGTCTCTCCAATTGAGAGGAGAGGAGAGAGAGGAGGAGAGAGGCATCTCTCTCTCTCTCTCCATGGATGAAGCCAGTGAAAGGCTTGCAGTAATACTGACCCGGCACTGTAGGTATCTAAACTAACGAATGCCAAATAGATAGAGAATAACTTTTAATGGGTCAATGTAAAAATTATGTAGATGTGTGTTTTTTAGTTGAACTTTAAAAAAACTCAGAAACGACAGACGCAAGGGAGAAGGAGGAGAGAGAGAGTAGTAGCAATAGAATACGAGCAGGTTTTAACCTAGTTAGTTTATCACAGCACTGATATCGTGTCATAGGCTTAGTCTGTAATGTAGTTACAGTTTCCCTTGACAGCCTTCAGCCAGATGTCAAAGGGGTGTGCAGTAATATGACCCGGAGACTTTGGAAAAATTTATATGTTCTTCTTATTGTTGAGGTGGTTTGATAGGGAGAGGTAATGGCGATAGAACGAGCAGCTGCGGTTGGTACAAATATCCTGGGTTGTCCCAGCACTTGCACCAAGTTTGATTAACCAAGAATCACAGGCCACTGATCTGGTTGTTCTCGGTCATCCTATCTACACGACTTCGATATCACTAAATTTGGATTCTCTCTCTCTCTCTCTCTCTCTCTCTCTCTCTCTCTCTCTCTCTCTCTCTCTCTCTCTCTCTCTCTCTTTTAAAAATGTAATAAAAACGACACAAAGAATTGACCTTGCCCTAATTTTAAACGTTTACATTAAATTGATTATTGAAAATTCACCGTTACTTTGAAATAATGAAACAAAAAAAATCATCTTGAAGTTTCTTTGAGTGTTTCTGTCCCACTCATAGTGCCCATCTATCGCTCCTAATTTTAAGAGATCTGTCTTTCTAATAAACACCCAATCCCTGCTGTGTGCTTATCGCTGAGCTCCAAGGCTTTCTGTGTTACAGGCGTCTGAATTGATCTCAGGGAGTGATACAGTGCTGCATGTAGCTAAACCACTCACCCTTTAGGGTCTATTTTAATCAGTCCTGCTGGCTCAAAATCATAGCATATAATGAGATCATGCAGGCATTACTAAATTCAAAAGTAACAGAGGCCACCAGGAAGATTAATCACTAAGCAAACCCATTTTAAAATGACTTGCTTGGGATAGTCCAATACGGGATAGTCTAAGAGATTATGAGATAACCGAGCATGATTATCCATGCTCGGTTAAACCCATGGACTTTAAAAGGAAGAACCTTTTTAAATATAGAAACACTACCTAACCATTTGAGGCACTCCACCTTTATATCTGCATATGCTTGCTGCACAGTTCTTATCGTCGAAGCTAAGCAGGTCTTAACCGAACAGGAATTGAACTGGTTCAAAGATAAAAGGTTCTTAGTAAGTGACGACCAACCCCAGGTAGCAGTGGTGTGGTGTGGGATGTAACCGCACATCCAAGTCGACCCCCCCGGCTACTCCCATTAAATTTGCTGTTTTAAAGTTAGGTTTGTATTTGCTGTGTTAATCAATGGAATAGTGACAATAGATTTGCAGATGTGGATTCAGTTGGGATCTCAGCCTTCTCTCATCTTGAAGGAAGTTACCGAAAGTCACAGTGGACGGCCATATGGGAGGTCAAGAACTCCATTAGCCCCTTCAGCAGCATGAAGTCTGTCTCCACACACCCATGTTGTGTCTCGCCAAGTCGGCTTATGGTTAAGGGATACAGTTTTACTGATGCAAGTAAAAGGAAGCCATCTTAAAACCATTGTGAAGAACAGACTGAACTTCCCTTAAGGAAACTGAGGGGGTAATTATTGCAATTAAAATAGTTTTAATACAGACTGTTATAACAGAGTGGGAAAGGCATTTTTGACTGATTAAAAATAATTACTTTCACAAACATTTGATGCCAGTACGATTAATTCAATTTTTCTTAACTCAAATTCTGAATATTTAATCTTCTAAAAAAATAACTCTCATTTGCACAAATTTGCTGACCAGTTTCACAAACGGTGTTTTGTGAACACATACTGTATATAGACAAATTAGTTAATTAGTTCTCTGCTGAAGAAACCTTATCCTTCATTCACTTTTAACAGACAATTAACTAGTAACCCCACCTGTAACATGCATAAAGCGCCATCAACAACCATTAGTAGCACACTTGGAATGGTCTCATGAACCCTTTTGCTTAATAACATAAATACATACATCACAGTCTGATATAACAAGTTAGAAGAGGGTTACACAAACACCGTTTGAAAAAAACTAAAACATAACATTGTTATTGCTGGGTTTCCACTGGTCTATACCGATGAGTAAAGCCGTGGTGGAGCTGCTGGCAGGTTTGGGAGATGCAGCAGCGAGTCTTTCAGTTGAATTCCACGCTGCTAAATCTACGTCCAGGCTGGTGAAACACACGTGTGTCACAAAACAAACTAACCTCTCCCCTCTCCTCGCCTCCAGTTTAGAAAGCATCAGCTCCCTACCTTTCTCTTTGCAGTTCAACCAGAGAGTGTACTCCACTGTCGACTGATACCAAACTATCCTGTCTGTCCCCTAACGAACAAACTGAGCTAGTCAAACCCCCTTCTGTACCTTTCACACAGCAGTTTCCTATTTACCCCCATAATTTGGATTTATCAAGCTGTAGCAGAGCTATTGTGATCGTGTCAGTGAAGATGTATGGAGGATTTATCGTTTGCTTCCCAAAACATGAGTGTGTGCAACACACACAGACACAGCCCCTCGCTTGCTCGTTCACTGCTGTGTCAGTATAACCATATAAGGACAGAACTGGCAAGTCTGCTAAACTGTTTGATAAACAGACTCCAAGTTCAAGGTTCCCCCCCCCCCCAATGGGTCTGAGCAGTACTGCCTCTTATTGTAACCCTTTGACAGCATCCTCGCTCCTATGTGGCATTGTTAAAAAATATCTTCTAAAACCAAACTCATTCATCGCTGCTTTAACATCCATTTTATTAATGGATGGAGAAGCACACTTCACTACACCAGCAATCAGGTAATCAGGGACAACCTCTTCTCTCATTGCTGCGTTGTGTGTAACTCCTTGAATGTGCGTTATTAAAAAAAAATTATTAAGATATACAATCCTCAGCCCCACAGATGAGACATCTCCGAGTAACCTTAAGGCCAAGAGTGCAAAAAACTTGAGGCTACGATTACTAGCTTCTCAGTGGCTGAGGATGAGGAGGAGTTGAAGGGATTTAAAGATCTGGATTGAGAGAGGACATATTCTGGGTAGTTCACGCTGTCAACTACCTAGGAGGCTTATTCAGTCACCAACTTTCCTTTACCCAGCCATACAGTTGTGGGCCTGAGCAGAATGACTATTGAAAACTGCGTGTGGGCTTGTCCACTTGGGGAAAGTGTTACAACCAAGCCACTCATTTGATTGTGTGTTCTGATCCAGGTTGAACCCCTAACATTTCCACATGCTTCAATAAAAGACCTCTCACTGCGGCTATTGTTGAAAGAGATTGTTGCAGCCTGTTGTACAATGAAGTTCAGAAGACAAAAAGGAGTCTCCGATGAGCGTGTTGATCAATCCCATGCAGCAATATGCTGAAGAGGCAGCAGCAAGTAGAACTCAAGCACCACCCAGCTTTCAAAGCTTCTTCAACACAAGCTCACAAACAGGGCATTCACAGAGCCAGACGCCTGTCAGTACGTGGCGCACTATTCAGAACTACAGTGAATATATAAATAGAAGAAGTTCATAGCGATTTACCTTGAGGGCCCCGCTGGTGTTTGAGGATGATATGATCTTGAAGGGGGGGGCTCTCAGACCCAGTGTCAGCTCTGCAGGGAGGGAGCGGAGAGAGAGAGAGAGAGAGAGAGACGTTACTTTGTTTTTGGTAAGCACGTAATCTATGTACTTGGCAGCTGAATGTATTTTTGCATCAGATAGCAGTATGTTATATTTAAAAAAACTGACATTTTAATATAATTGACCCAGTTCAAGGGTTAATGTGCTGTACTGCAGTAGAATGTGATTTATTTCAGATGTCTTTCAGGCATTAGTTGAAACAGAAACTTTGAAACCGATTTTTTGGCAGGCACAGTCATTTATAAATAATAACTGCAGTGAAGACAAACAAATGTCAGGCATATCAGTTTCTGCATACAACAACAATACAAGTGTCACATGAAGATAAACAGGTTTTATATACCTTCAGATTGATACTCAATGAAAATGGTTGTCCCCAAATGTTATCACAATAGGATAAACAGTTACTGTAAAGACACAATATCTTGTGCTAAAGAAGCACACTTTGCAAGAAGCTTTGAGAACCCAAATGGAAAATGATTTTCCTTTGTGGTCTAGTGTATTTTTCATATTCAGCTGATACTAGTAAAAGGTATGACCAAAAACAGTTCAACTATAGATGCAGTATGTCATTTTAAATACCTGTTCACAAGATATAGCTAAATGTGTAAGCATGACAAACCATCCATTATCAATAACCGCTTAATCCTTTACAGGGTCGCGGTGAGCTGGAGCCTAACCCCGGTATACACAGGGTGCAAGGCATGACTACACCCTGGATGGGATGCCAGTTGTGGGCAATTTAGAGTGACCAATCAATCTGCCCAGCATGTCTTTAGACTGTGGGAGGAAACTGGAGTACCCAGAGAAAGACCATGACCATGCAAACTCCACACAGACAGATCCCCCAGTCCAGATTTGAACCCAGACCCTGGCGCTGTGACGCAGCAGTGCTAAACACTACACCACCGTGCCACCCTGTGAGGCAAGGCACTGCATCAACAGGTTATCCGGATTGTAATAAAATGCAATCAAATGTCTGTAAGACAATGAATCTGTGATTAAAGTTTGGAGAAGAGTCATGAAAATTCAAGACTGACACAATCAGTGCATTGGAAGTGGAAGGAATTTGACAGAATGCTGTGCTAGGTTCAGTCTGTACTTGATGTTGAAGCTGGAGCACTTTGGTATTCCAGTGTTTAGCTCAGCTGTGTAATCAGTATCCTGGGGTTTCTCTAACATCACTTAGAAACAGAAAGCAACCAGTCCAAACTCACACAGAGAGAGGATAGCTTTCAACACAGCCACACTGTACAGGGGAATGTGCAAGAATGCACTGATGCTGAAATAATGGATTTCTTCAGGGTGCTTGGAGGAAGCCTAGAACATCGATCTCAAAGAGTGATGTGCCTGTGACAGTGGATGGAATAATCTCAATCACTGCAATACTGATATACTGGTAGGGGAATACTAGTCTGTGCGTTCAATCTCTCCCTTTGTGTCATTTGAGAAATCTGCTCAAGACAAAATTGTGACCATTAGTCTACAGCAAACCTCCATGACTTCAAAAACACATTCAACTCTGGGTACTGCCTTCAGAGAAAAGAGTTACACAAACGTCTCCAACAGGTAAAATGCTCTACCCATTTATTATTATTTATCACTTATGGTTTGAAATAAAAGGGTGAAAATAGTGACTGGACGTGTGACACTGCAATGGGTCACAATACAACAGTGTCTTTCCAATGGAATCGGCTGTGCTTTCTAGTCATTTCATTGTAATCTTCACTTGGACCCCCGTTTAAACAATTGCCGACAGTCTGTGCATTTCCCCTATTCACAAAAACAAACAAAAGTGTTGTTTCATACAATCTGTTAGATTCCAAACAGAGCTGGAGAAGTGGCCTATTGTTCAAATACATCAGACATACAATTGTTTAGAATGGGGATATTTTCAAACTATTACATCAACTCCTGACAGTTGACGTCAGTTATTGCGGATTCTAAATCAGCCGGGCTGAACTGTGGGAAAAAAAAATGTCTTGAATCAGAATTAAAACTACCTCTAACCATAATTAGAGACTGTTAAAAATCTACCTCTGACCATAATTCGATCATTACAGGACTTTCCAAACAGGGCACAGATGACAAAGAATCATAAACAGATATATCCCTTTGCAGTTGGCCATTCTTTTACAATGTACTCCCTGTGTTTTTCCATGTTTACAATAACTTTGTCTTGAACCATTGGAACCAGCATTAAAGTGGTTGAACGACCACCAGCTCTCACCAGGACAAGACCAGAAGTGGAGGATGCAGGATTCAATATAATAAAGAGATACATCCTGCTGCAGTTTTTTCATTCTCTCTGCTTTTCCATGACTGTTCTACAATTAAACTCGACAGTGAGCTTTAATCTCTGAAGCGGCACCTACCTGCCTGCTGGCTGCCAGTGTTCCCGGTCACACGCGTGGCTGTCCTGGCACCTTGGTTGTCCTTGATCTCAATGGTCAGCAGGGTCTTCATGTCGGGGTCAGTTTGGGGGCACTCTGGCTGTGTTTGGGGTTCAGCTGTACTCAGGGTCCTGGACTGCTCTGAGCTGTCTGATCGCTCCCTGAGGTTTTCATCCCTCGATGATGTCAGCCTGGCCCTCTCCAATTGGCTGTCCCGGGACAGGGGGGAGGATCTATCAGCAGACACCCCTTGAAGCCTCCTGGTTTGGGACACTCCATTGGAGCTCCCTGTGGTGGCTGGACCCGAGACAGGATCGGAACTCAAAGGGACGGACTTCTCGGCAGGACCTTGGGAGGTAAGTCCTGATTTGTTCTTCCCGAATCGGTATGTCCCGTTGTTGTCCTCGCCCCTCTGGGTAGCTTTGGAGAAGGGGGACTGCAGGTTCCCACAGACCCGGCTGCTCCCCTGTCTCTGTCCTGTGAAGTTGGTTCTGAGCTCGGCTCTCTGGCCCGGCTCCTCTGCTGTAAATTTCTTCACCCGGTCCCGCACAGAGCTAGCTCTGTTGAAAGATGAGCCAGCTTTCTCTGCTGCTGAAACAAGAGAGACACCTCTTTGAGCCCGAGCTTACACACAGCAGCTGATTTCATTAAACTGGCTCTCTCTTTCACTCCCTTCTCTGTTTATCATCTCTCTCTAGCAAGATACTTGTCTATGCCACTGTGTCTGTCATTGAAAAATTCTTAAAGAATCTTTTTTTTTTACATCAATTTCTTATAGAATCTTTTTTTTTTTTTTTAAATCAAGCTTTAGTTGGCTAAAATATTAACTAAGAAACACCAAGGGTGTGTTTTTTTTATTTTTTTTAATCTCATCTATAGCTGCCTTTTTGATAGTTTAAAGATTATAAGATTTTCCAGAAGGCTCTGCCTTATTCGGGCAAAAAATGTGCAGGGCTTGCGCAGCGATGACTCTGTGTTTATAAGACACGCTCTCACCACGCTCCCTCACAGCACGGACACAAAGGCACACTCTCATGCAGGCACTCGTCCAGGAAGACTCATTAAAAAAAACAAAAAAACAAAACAAAACAAAACAAAACAACAAACCTCAGGCCATGTGTCATTCCTGAAGAGACCGTGAAGACATTGAACAGCACCCCCCCCCCACCCCCCCCCCCTTGTCCCACCCCCTTCTCCCCAAAAAGGGCATGTTTGTGCTCCAGACAGTGGGACAGAAATAACTTGCAAGAAATCAATATCTTCCAAAATCAAAGAGCTGGGGTCAGATTCTTGAAACGTCCTTGAAATAAATCTTATTAAATCCAACTTTTTCTTAAGTGTACTTAAGAAGAACTGCTATTCACAACGATCCTTCTTAGAAAATTGAAGTTCTTCTTAAGAACACTTTCAAGAATAAAGGCCCCAAGCCTGTCAATCTGAAACTTTTCCACATTGATTATTAGTTAAGTTAATTTCAACAGGGATTGGGTCAGGACCCGTAAATGATGCTGAATTCTACAGCGTGCTGGTTTATAGAGGGGCTAGATTAGACAGGTTTGACTGTAATCAGTCATGCTCTCTTTACCTTTGTCTTTGGCACTGCTCAGGGAGGTCTGTGAGCGGCTGTAGGGGGGGTCCTTGGTCACACTGGTCTGAAACAGAGAGAGAGAGCAGTGTTCCTTATACCCCAGCGCTGTCGCTGAACTGTTTTTATTGCTGCCTGGCAGAATGTTTGGGTTCGCTGGTCCAGTTTCAAGAGTAACACAATGCAATGTATATTGTACTAATGGGTTTGGCACTGTCGTTTGATGCTTTCAACATGCAATCATTTCATTTTTAGCACTTGAGTCTTTCAAGCACTTTATTGTGTTTTTGGCACAATGTTGTGGAGCAATCAAAAACTAGAAGCATGTGTTACTCACACAGCGCCCCAAATGAGAATTAGGAACGTTTGCGTTTACCCTCGACTACACTTCTTCAATAGGGTAAAATCACTAGACGGGCATTTGCTAAAGACGCCAAATCACACCAACGTTGGCTCACACATGATTATGCTTATAGATCTATTTATTCTCATATATAATATCAATATATATGACAGAATGCACCAGTCTATTATGATGGAGTATAGACATGTTCAGATTAATTCACAGGTTATAAGAGTCACAGGTACAACACACACACACTGCATCAGGATTCGGCAGTACACAGTGAACAATTTCACCACTTTACAGACTTCTTGCCAGCTTTTTTTTCCTCATACACTTAAATCCAGAATGTCTTTCTACATGCCTCGTTGTGTTTGAATTAATCCCTGTCTATTAGTTTATGATCGTTTTCACACCGTTGCTTTTGATTTAAAGCAGACCTATATTTGTGCTTTGTTACACCCAAGGTGAAACAGAAGATTCCTCGACTAATCTCTGTGCTTTAGTTTAAAGTAACATATATATTCACACCAACGTAATGGAAAATCCATGCGGCCCAGGTTCATCTTTGTAGCTGGGGTTAGAAAGTTTAAAAACATTCTGTTTTAGTTTCAGTGGTAAACGTGCCATTGTTTATTAGTTACAAGCAGTTCAGTTTAAGCAGCTAGCTGCAAGTGAGAAGTGTGGTGTGCGCCACAGTGAAGACTGCGCCCTCTGGTGGTGGAAAGACAGACATGTGGCTACTGTGGATTTGCTCTCCCTCATGAATGCAAAACACAATTTAAATAAGGTGTGTTTTCACAGTCAAATAAATGACTGTTTTCATTGGCAAACAAATGAGAACAAAGTTGGATCCAATGTATTTGCGGAGCAATGCATTTGATTTATTAAAAGCCTGTCATCACATCAGAGTGAACTTGAACATGAAGGAACTGGATGAGCTGCAGCACGTTCAGAGTTCTTCAAAGAAATTGGACTGACATGAAAAAAACTGAGTCAGAGAAATTAGATGAAAGAACTTGGATCCCATTACGACATATGCATAGCTCTGTGTTGTGTTTGAAAATATTTTATATGGTTTTTTGCTGTTATTTAACTCGTTGTCAAGCAAAAGACAACAAGTTAAATGAGAAGACACCTGCTCTTGAGGCCTGCTTCCATTAATCCAGCAGTCTCTGTTGCCTAGAGACCAGCAAAGCCCCTGTTTTTTGGTCTTGTAAACCATTCAAAAGTATTGCATGGTTTGCAGTGACCCATTCTAAACCTTGCTGCTTTGTCTCAGACCTTGGAAACATGTGGCCTCGTGATTACTGCTGCTCAATTTTCTAAACAGCCATAGCATTTTCATATACTGCAATATGATAAATTTCCCTGCGAGAGAAAAATAATTTGCAGTTGTTTTTGTCGCTGTCACAGACATGCAGTGACTAACTGTACAGCTGGCAAAGAGATTCTATATTCAGCTTTAGAACTAAAAAGTTCTGAGACAAATATTTTATGCTTGTTGAAACAACATTGCTGAAGATGTATTCAGAAGGCAAAAACAATCATTTTCCTCCTTTGGGATACCAACAAGTGTCCCTGTCAGATATTTTTTAGATAATATGACCAAAAGCAAACGGTCAATGTGGATTGCACCTGTGTAGGATTCAGACCTCAGCACATTAACAGATATTCGCCTTAAAAAACCCAGTGTGCCTTTTACCCCTTTTTTTCCTCAAAAAGTATGTATTCCCCATGCTAGAATGAATCAACTGCTACTAAAGTACACCGATTTTTGCAACAACAATGCAATTTTACTGAAATGTTTGTTGAGTCAAATAGTCTTAAATCAACACTATTTAAAAAAGGGTCAGTATATAAATATGTATTCAGGATACCTTAATAAATGGCAAGGGGAGCTGGTTATTGATATGGTCTGCTCAGTGCCTACCTGTCTGCTGCTGCTGCTGCTGCTGCTGTTGTGTCCTCCCAGCTCCCTGTTCACTGCCTGCTTCTCTCCCCCGTTTTGGAGGCTGTTCTGGGAGGCAGGCTCCTTGTGTGGCCCGCTCCTGGAAAAGGCATTCCCGTCAACGAGGTCTTTGTCTTGGTCAGTTTGAGACACCCCCTCCACCTCTTTTTTATCCTCTCCTCCCAACAAGGCCTGCTCAGGGGCACCACCTGTGAGTCTGCTCTCACACTCAAGCTCAGAGTCAGTGCTCGAGGCGCTTGTCAGCTCTGAGCCCTGGCGTTGCAGTGACGATTGGTCCCGCTCTAAGTCCCCTGAATCCAGGTGCTGTTGTTTTGACAGGTCCCGGTCTGAGGCCCTTGAATCCAGGCGTTGCCGTGAGGATATTTCCCGCTCAGAAGCCTCTGAATCGAGGCATTGCCGTGAGGATATTTCCCGCTCGGAAGCCTCTGAATAAAGGCGTTGCCGTGATGGCAGGGTTCCATCCTCTTTATTTAGAGGGTCCAGGACCAACACCATTCCGGATGTCATACCTGGGGGGAGGGGGGGGGGGGGGGCAGCTAAAAGTTACAAGTGTCCTGTATAGAGTACAACTGCACTATAAGCAAAAATTTAGGTTAGACATAAGGAAAACAAAAACCACAACTGGTAATGGTTTGCATTAAATCAGCAATAGAAATGTATATATTTTCTCATTTTACAGTTGACGTGTTATATTTCAGGGACAAAAAACTAAATATATGGCAATATGCTGATGATTTCAGATATGTACAGTAGATTCCACATCTTTATGGGGAGATGTGAATTAAATACACCCAGTTTAGAGGGAAACAAACATAACCCAACAGGTATGGAATTCTGAGCTCTCTTGGCACTGATAATATGCCAGCATCCCATGCAGTCTGGATTTGTAATTGAAATGGCACAGGAAGTAGTTGGGGGGTGGCATGAGTCTACGGGCTCCACTCTCTCCAGGAAACCACACGGCAAGCACAGGCTGCTCCTTCCTGTCCCTCTCAGGAACCCTGGAATGTAGTCCTGGGATATGCGTGTTGTGGCGTCTTTGTTACTTCCTCTAGATTTTGGATTGTGAGGCTCCCATGTACAGAATATTTATAGAACTGGGTTAAAAGACTAGATAACCATAGTTGACCTCTCTCTTGTGTTGTTTTATATTTTTCACTGCAAGTGTTTTGAATTATATAGCTTTTTAGTTTTATACATTTTTGGGTTCTAGTTCTGTAAAATTAAAATGATGTTCTCATTTCAAGAAAGAAGAGCGAACAGTTAAACCATTTAGCTTTCTGCAAGGCTTTCTGTAGGCCTCCATTAACAATAGTGATGTGTGGTGCTTAAGAGCTGAGAATGGAGTGTCTCAGTTTCACTGCTAAGGAAGTGTTTCTTATTAAAGAGTTCATAGAGGGTTATATATCGTTATATGTCTCCACGTAATGCTACAACTGTTTAAATAACTTAATTTTTCTTTTCATTTTTAACATCCTGACAACTTTTTACACTTCTAACTTTAAAGTCTGTTTCAAAGCTCTTTTCAAAATGTCCGCTCTAGTGCACTGGGGTTTGAGATCTGTCCTCTAAATCACTGCAGGAAGAGCGATTTAATAAATAAATAAATAAATAAAAAATACACAACAAGTGCTCTGGCTTTTCTGTTCCGTACCACACCATGGATCGTTACTGCTGTGTTACCCGTTTGACAGTGTCGGCAACAATCCTTACACTATCAGTGCACTAGAACGGCCATTTTGAAAAAAGAGCTTTGAAACAGCTTTTTAAGTTGTAAGTGTAAAACGCTGTCAGATTGTTAACAAAGAAAATAAATTACAGGTACGTTATTTAAACTGTTGTAGTAACACCTGGGGACATGTAACTCTATATTTTTCTAAACATTGCTATCTTTAAGGTGCCGAAGAATTAGTTAATGTGCTACCTAATCACAGTTCTCAGATCTGTCATTGCCAGTATAATGAAGCACTATGAAAATGTACCAAAAGTGTGTGCTGTGGCAATCCTCTCACCTGATAGAACAGAGGCTGAACTGAACCCTGCTACTGTAGTTTTGAATTTATTTCCATAGCTCTGGTGAAGAATAACAAAGCTATTCAAATCACTTGCAGGTGGCCAAATTTAGCTGCTTAACTTGCCAGAACTGGAGTTCATAACTTTGCTTCTGTGTGTATTTCTGAAACGTGCTGCAGCAAAATGATACCCAGTAAATTGTGTGGATCTCACCGTGTCACAGGTCTCTGGAATGAGGAAACAAAGCATACTGGCCCCTGTAATTAAATAGTTAATTAATATGATGTAAACTGGATAGGACCAAGAGAATCATAGAATACAGTTGTGTACTGAGTATGAAGCCAATATCTCAAAGCGTTTGGTCTTCCAGAAACCAAAGTCACATGAACAAATTAGGTCACAGGTCAAAGTGAATAAAACTGGGAGATCGCGAATAGTTTGAGATTTGTGCAGTTGAAATAAAGGCTGATTTTCTAAAGTGAGGTGGGGGGGGGGGGGGGGGGGGGGGGGGGGGGAGTCTGTCACTAATTTCTGCGAATAGAAAATCTCTTAGTAGGGGAGAAACAATGAGTGGTTGAACAAAGACGTTTCAACTAGAAGAGTTAGTAAGCACCGGCTCTATCTCATAGCCACACCTAAGCAGCAGGGCACTTTTAGTGAATACTGCCATGTTTCATTAGACTCCCTTATCTGGTGAAATTAAGATAAGATCTTTCTTAAACTTCTTCATGTGGAACACTGAAACGACCGCACTGAGCAAAGAGAGCAGGCTGGTAATATTCATTTAGATAATCCATAGGCAGCTGTGCATGTGCTTTCATTTGCTTGAGTACACGGCACACAAACACAACAAAAGATGTAGCTTATGTAAACAAGGCCAGTGAATGGGAGCTCGCTGTTCTCCAGTTCCAGGTTTGCCTTTTATTACATTAGCGCACAGAGAAACAACCCGGGGAGGATCACCCATACTGTGGCACAGCAATGCCGTGCTTGGTTTTAAGGGCTTCAAAATGACTGGCACAACAAGCATATTTTTTCATGATGCTATCGGTCATTATAAGCGAAGAGACTAAAATAATGAGCATTAACGGTTTCACAGTTTTTAGTGTAACTCTACTGTGTTCTACAATGTTCATGGAGCACTGTAGTTATTCCACGAATGAGGAGTGGGTTGTCTCTGAGGCTATCCTCATGAGTGAAAAAACCACAGCACTCTTAAGAATGTCCAGATTCAGTTTAACAACAAATACAATGTATGGAAAAGAAACCCAAATCAAACATCTGAATTCAGGGAATTCATGTCCATAATCCAGGCTCTATATCAGGGGTCATACATGTTATTGCTTGGACTACAGTTACTAGTGATGCTCAATTAGCAGCCATTAAAAGGAGAACTTAGATTTAAATAAACATTTGAATGCGTTTTTTGCAAATCGTTCTTTGATTACTATCATTTATAGTTGCAAGTCTTAGTTATATATAACTCAAGATTAGTGAAAGTGGATTTATTTTGGAGTAGGTGCCTATGCCATCATTTGACTCAAGCATTGAAGGCTTGCAATGCAGAAGTGCTCAATACATAGCGCTGGCACTTACATGTATAAAAACACTGATCCAGCCTGCATCTGTCTATGGCTATTAACTACAAGTGAAGAGCAGCTTCTGAACTCACACCAAAATTTAATTCAAAACGACTGCAGACATCAGGGGGAAAAATATAAAAATGAAATTTGAGGCTACTTCTGTTTTGAGTAATGGATTAAACAGCTGCAGCTAAATTAGTTGAAATACTGTACATGTGTGCTAATAAAATGAGGTTTACTGTACAATGATCCTTGCTCAATTCATTTACTGCATATAGACAAGAAATACAGGCGAGAACACAGACATGCAATCCCACCTAGCCTTCAGGCAGAGCTGCACACAGACTTGAACTATTAAAACACCTCACACTGCTTATAAAGGCTGCTCTTTCTTCATGTGCTGAATAGCATCCTGGCTGTACACTCATTACTGGAAACATCCCTATTGACACTGGTTTCAGAACACTGTCTGAATGTACTGTTACTAGTTCATTCAATAAAAAACATATTTTTTAATATTAGTACAAAATCTAAATTGATAAAACAGTGTAAGAAAAGATCCTAAGTACCTACGCCCATTCTGCGTTTCTTTATTAATCTGGTATGACCTCCTTTGGATTGATTACAGCTTCAAGCCCACTATTCCTTTTACTGTAGTTTCAACACCTTGGTAACTGAAGTCTGTTTTCTTTTCACCACCTTCTTAAACTTGATCCAGAAATGCTCAACTGCATTTAGAACAGGAGATAATCTGGTCATGAACCATGTTTTCACCCTATTTCACCAAAATATATGAATAATATTGAAATTGAAACTCGTATGTAAACACTTATGGGTGCTGTTGCACAAACACAGACACACACAAAGACACAGCAATACATATATTCAAACAAGCACAGATTTCATTTTCGTTTTATATAGCAAAGGCAAAACACAAGTGGATATTTATGTGCATGCAGTAGCTGTAGAATAGGTCTCATGTTAGACCGAGAATGCATTAGTAAAAGAGGTCCTGCACATTCTCTCACCTGCTCTCTGTAGTGCCCCCTCCTGGTTCTGCTGGCTGCGCAGCTCTCTGATCTGAGCCCTGATTCGCTGCCTCTCCTCTAAGTCGTCAATCTCCAGGTCCTGCAAACAGCAACAAGCAAATCATCACTGTGGTTCCGGATAGCAACACTGCATTGTGGCCACACTGTTCATGGATATCTAGGGTCTGCTGGGGTCAGTGAAAAAACTCCAGAACTGGGGGTTTGATAGCCAGCAACCCCAATACAGCATTGAGAACTCAGAACAATATAATACAGAGAACTCAATACTGGAGATCTTTGAGCCAGCAGATGCAATCCTGTATAGTGTAGAGAACAATAACAAGAGAACCGAGATCCCGGAAATTCTACTTGGTATAAAAGGAATCGGCATTAAGGATGCCAGTCAATTCAATAGAGTATTGAAAACTCAGAGCAATACCATGCAGATATAGCACAGAGAACCCAATACCGGAGATTTGAGCCAGCATATGCAATACAGCATAGTATAGAGAAATCAGGAATCAGGGCTACCAAATTAAAAACACCCCTCCAACCAGTGGCTCAGACTGGCCAACTCATTGTCACAGGATTCTAGGACAGCCCTGTGGAAGTGTGCGTTGCTGCAGGCAGTATGCTTCGAGTTTCCTCAGTAATTGGGTTTCCATCCACACCTTCCAGGATTGCCCAATCCCTCAGTGTTAGTCATGCCTGCAGTGCTGGCTCAGCTATCAGAGAGGCCTGGCTACACCAACAGCCCCAGCAAGCCCTGGCACACATATACGTTGGCTTTTGCATAACAAGTGAATCATGTGCTACTGTATGCGAGGGGCACATTTACACAGGTTACAAAGTGCAGGGGTGCAGTACCAGCCCAAACCACCAAAGGAACAGCCGACACAAGCTGTATTAGCAATTTTGTTTGGTGTTTGGTCTAACCGCTGTATAGGTTAAACAAAATAAATACATAAATAAATCAATGGTTATAAGGAACAAACAAAATGGTATGGCTGAATGTTTAGCGCATTTTACAACACCAAGCAATCCAATTGAAATCCAGGGTGACTGCCCAGTGCTGTAAAATACTAAGAAAATCCACCTCTGACTTGATCAGTCCTGCATTGTGACGTTTCATCTGTTGATTTCATTTAATTACACACACAGTTAAATCTCAAATCTTAACAAATTCCAATCTCTTCCTTTGTAATGCCTACTCCTCTGAACAGCATCACTTTGATGAATGACATTACTTGTCACAGCTTGCCCACAGACCTCGAAAACAAGACAGTGAGTAATCAACCTGGATTAGGACAAACACATAAATATTACTCACTGAGACAGATGGAAGTCACTGAGATTTCATAACCTACAAACCAATGAGAACAGTGGGCGAGACGTCCACCCTATGGTAGTTCCTTTAAAGGCTTCCACAGTAACTATTTCATTGCAGGCAACATCCCAATCTTCTAGACCAATGCCCTTTCAATAACGAAGGTTTGGGCTAAATAGGTCAATTTGAAAGTGAACAATACGCAGCGCACTGTCCCCTTCTCTAGACAGAGTGGGAAATATGTAGCACTTACTGTACTGAGGGACATCGGTCTCTCGATGTCCTTCACTCACCTGCTTCAGGGGACAGTGCTACACAGCGTCTCATGCTTGTAGCTGAACTCCAATGCACTTTGTGTTTTGATTACAGTACATGCTGGTGATCAGCAGCACAGCATTCCTTTCATTCCAGCCAGTCTTACTTCACAAGCCCACAGATTTAGCATCTCCAGACACCACGACAACCACAATCTTATCTCGATACCTCGTTAACATTTCGTGACTAGTGCCAGATCCAATGGTAAAATATCTTTATTTTTATTTTATTCTTACTTAGTATTGCATTGAAGAACACCCCAGATGTTTTGGGAAAAAATTAAAATAAAAAAGAAGGAATGATATTTTGATTGTAGTTTTCAAAATGCTACAACTCTGGCCAAAAGTTTTGCATCACCTAGAATTTTAGGACTGAGACAATAATATATAATAAATAAATAAATAAATAAAAACTATAGGAATATAACTCAGATCTTTTAGTCAACATCCTGTAAATCAAAGAAACTACAAAACAATGTCGCAAAAGCCTCTTACAATGGCAGCCTGCCAAACTTAAAGTGTTTTTCTAGGTGTTAAGTAGTTAGACAGTGATAGCTCTATTAACAATACAGAAGAAAGGTAGTTCTATTTTGATTGTCAGGTATACACTTCCTTGTATTATCAGAGTACAGACGCTCAGTTGGGTTGGTCCGGCATGCCCCAATGACAACAACATTGGCTACAGCTTTACAACACAAAGACAATTAAAAACTCATCACTGTAGCAGACTGGTAACAACCTTTTATTATCTGTAATTCCTGGCACAGCCTGTATTCAACCAGTAACTCAACTGAATTCCAAGAAACTATGTCATATTTGTTCTTTTAAAAGCGTATCAAAGATTGTTCTTTGATTGCTGCCACCTCACACACTTAAAGCTGGCTCCACAGATCTAGATTAGCACTCATCTCTGACTACTTTACCTAAAGTAACATCAGGTAGTCCAGCATTAGTGCTAATCAGGGTCTGTGAAACCAGCCGACGGAGATACAGTTCTTCTTTATTTGTAATATTACTACTGTTTCTCTCCAGTTTAGAATGGTACTAACTCCCCAGAACAGAAGAGTGGGGGTCAAGCGATCCCAACCCCCAAGCCTCTGTATACTCAAGAGCTTGAGAGCAAGCTACTGCCTCCTGGAGGATAAAGGGAAGACCTACAGGTGTTTGCCCAAGCTTACCTGGCCAGTAGCTGCACTGCGCTGAGGAGAAGCAGTCCCTGCAGATTGTCTACCCAACCTCCAGGAGAGCTAGAACCAATGTGTATCCACTAACGTGGATACACATCTGAAGCTTTGCATTCAATTTGAAAGAATGAATCTAATACCAGAATATGACACACAGCAATGGTTTTCAAGCCACAAACACATGCTGGTGGCTGAACTCTGGCCAATAGAAGTTAATGGAACGTAATATGAGGAATAGCAATACAAAGCACCCAAACCGTGACAACAGTAGTGAAATGGACCCTGAGAAACCACACTGTACACTGCAGTTATCATTGCCAACACAGTGGTGAGATCACAGACAAGACTGTCACCATATTTACACACCGAAAGGGATACGTTACATCATCTACATTTCCGATACTAACCTGTTTAGTATCCTATTATGTACATCAGCCACAATCAGCATGAGTCTTTTCAGAAGGAATTGTTTCTGGAATAGGACGGCTATTTCGGACTGTCCCTTAATCCACCAGTGTAGCAGAAGAGTACATGCACTTAACACACAAAACCCCTTTACAATCAGCACTTCAAATGTAATCTAAATACCGGATGCATCTATATATTGAAAACACTGAATCATAAACTGTAGGCACTGCAAACACCAAATGGTCTCAAAATTCCCCAAAAATTGTGCGAATCCAAAACTGAGCCGTTTCCTTAACGGTTGATCTTCTATACCCAACAAACAAACTGTGCGACTTCCTGCGAAATCCCAAGAGCTATCATTAATATTATGCATCCCTATGCTACTGAAATGTCTCTCAAGTTAGAATGAAACTCTGTTTAACTGGCTGCGATTTTCCCGAAAGAAAGATATACACTGTGTTCTTTATGACAATATGCAAAGCTTTAGTGTAAATAGGCAAATACCCATGCTGGTTTGTACATATATCCTGGAACACTGAAAAAGGTTGAAAAGTAGTTAGTCCAATACAGTTGAATTCACATTACTTCTAAAAGGTTGACAAAGTAAGCATCTACTCACGCATTTCTCCTTCTTTAAACTGAAACTTTAATCAAGCGAAACTTGTTCTGCCCAAGTCCAACCTTTAGACAAAGAACTTCACCCAGTGTTCCAGTTTATGATGTAATGATTTAGGTGAGGAGAGTGTGTCGAGTCTCACTTACCTCACAGCGTGTGTGTTTCAGTGCTTCTGGCTCCCTAGGCTGAACAAGACGTGTTCTTACACACTCTAATATTCAGGAAGTAGCTCTGAGGAATCACACACACACACACACACATAGGGAACAGCCTACAAGCCCTCAGCTCTCCCTCCCTCTCTTCCTCACCAACACTCAGAATCGGTACTAAAGAAAAGGTATGGGTATTAAATAAAGAGACCAAACATGCTACTTTAATACATTTAAAAGATAAAAACACACTTAAGGGCCTCCTCACACACAGTGTTGTTTCACTGCTTTTACTCAGCAATGGTTTAGACCAACTCAACTCAACACACTGCAGGAAATTATGTACTATTTATTTTACACCCTGTGGAATGCAAATACACACACAGTTTTAATGTTTACATATTTTTCATAGATGAAATGTAACAACATTATGTAATCACCCCTTACTCTCAACCGACCTCATCTTTTCAATCTACGTTCCTTTCTCCGTTTCCACTCTTTCCCCTCTTCTGTTTTTCCTCTTATTTCAGTCTCTCCTTCCTTTTCTCTTTATAAAGTGATGTCTTGTCAAATGGCCAAACACTCCAGTGGCCACAAATACGCTTGTTAAATACTTAAATCCTACAACCAGAGACAGTGTGAGACTGGCCATCGCTGCTTTGAAGATGGGAAAAGGCTAGGACATCACCTTTTAAAGAATATATGTAAGTGTAATTTTTACAACAACAACAAAAATGTTTTGGTTTAAAACACAATTTTAGGAAAAGTGATATGGCTTGACAGACACACTTTTAGTTCGGTCAGTCTATCTGTAATCTCTGTGTATTCCGAATGCACGCGAGGATTAAAGTAGATTTTTTTTTTTGTTTTTGAATGATTTCTCTTTTGGAGTGGAGATGGTTTGTCAATGATGTGCTCTGCCAGCGAGGATGGACAGCATTAGGTTTTAATAAGACCCTTCTGTGTTTGTTTCTGATAACATTAGTGCAAATCAGGGGCGTGAAACCAGTTGTAAAAGTCTCCCAAACACACTCCAACCACTCTCCCTCTAACCCCTCTCCTCTCTCCCATGCTGTCATCATCTCCCATTGGTTTTCCTTCCTGTTAATTGCTACTCAGTCTTCCTGTCTCCAACTGCTCCCCCCCTTACTACACATCACAAGCTGCTAATCCAGGAAACTGCTTGATTCTTATTAAAATTACACCGGGCAGGAAGACATTTAGTGTGTTATGTGTTAAGCTTTATAAACAAAGTCTGTTCCCATGAATACAGTTTGCTATTTGTGCTTTGATTCTAAACTGTTGTAGATTGTTGGAAGAAGCCAACAGCCTAGAACAGTCACACAATTCAAATAGTTTATTAGACTGTTGTAGATGGTTGTTGCCTTCATTACCAGTCTAGAATAGTTTGACGAAGACTCTTATTTTATTCATAAACAACTTTATTTTGAAGTGTTTGAAGGACCATTGGTCAAACACCCTCCTGCCCCGTTCCACCCTCCTTGGGTTCTGTACCACTTGTTACCGAAACGGGACCAGAGGAAATTTGAGTCACTACTAAAGGCAAATGCGGAAACTGCTAGAACAAATCACTGTACACAACAGCCAGTACTGTTTCTGTCTTGTAATGCTACTACGAACTTTGGTGATGCCGCAAGCAAAATGAGAGGGGGCTTCCATTGTGTCAGTCTGACAGTTTTCACCTAAACTCTTTTCTTCCCTAGGAAATCCTTCCCTCCCACTCTGATGCACAGCAGTGGGAGTCGTTGATATGAACCTGTCCTGAAAACAGCTGGTTTGAGGAGGCCTGGGCAGACTGCCAGGGCAACGGGCCCAAAGCAACACTGACATCCAACAGACAGGATTTGTCTTCCAGATAACAAACCCAGGCAATGTAACAGGCAGGTCTGGGACTAGTAAAAGAGTTATCAATAACTCAAATGTTGTGTTAATTCACTTTTTGATAAAGTCTGTGTTACTATGCTTTGAGTTAAAAAGAAGCTCTTCAGGTCGAGTTACAGTACCAGCCATAGATATGTAACACGCAGCATTTAATACAGTTACTGTACACTACCAGCAATGCATACAAGGAAACGATCCCTGTATTGGTTCACTAGATGGCACCAGTTCTTACTACTAGAACTTGGCTGACCTAGCCTGGGCTAGATGTGTCTATAACTGGTGGCTTTAGAAAGGAGTCATGGAGTTTGGAGAGGCTGTATTTCAGAATGATTGTAAAAGAACATTTTCCTTGCTTTAAGAAAGCCTCACCCTATTTCACCTCAGTAGCCCCATCACCACCCCTTTCCCCTCTGTACTCACTGCTTTGCTGTGGGCCGGCTCCGGATCTGCCTCCCTGCTCCCACGCTGCTGGAATGACTCAGAATCCAACCTGCTTTCACAGATGGCTTTCTCAGATGCTAAACATGAGAGGGGAGAGTCAGTGGTATAGTTGCATGGGCTGACCTGCCACAACGTTCCCCCACAGTGCTCTTGCCTATACTCACATTCATAGTAGAAAAGTTCAAACTCCCAGCCCCTTAGCTCTAATGTCAATGTCAATGGCTCCTAGTCTGAGACCCCCTGCATCAAGCCCCCTGCCTCTCAGCTCCAATGACCTGGCATGTCTGCATCAACAGCTCCAGGCGTGTGTTGGGTTGCTGGTACTGTTTCTAGGCTGCAGTGCCAGAGAACTCACCCTTTAGCTCCTGTGCCCTCAGTTTGCGAATGGCGGCTCGGATGAGCTTCCTCTCCTCGTACTCGCTGGCTCCTCGTAGCTGGGAAGAGAGCAGACACAGGGGGGTTAGCACAGCTGCAGTACTTGCCTGGGGAGCGCAAAGGCCAGTGCAGGGCCGCCTGTGGGCCTCCAGTCAGGATCTGCAACTTGGAATAGACAGACTTTGGACAACGCTTGCATGACACACCATGGGCTGCACACCGTGCAGTGCAATGCTTTCTTATTAATGATATGCTCTTTTTAAATTGCGATGTGTTAAATGTTTTTATGAAACAATTGTTGAAAAGGTGTTTAATTACTTCCGATTGCTCAACGGTAGAGAGTAATTCTTTTTTTTTATTATTATATCGTTTTGGAATCTACCTTGCATTTAAATCCAATGCCAGGTGCAAAACTTGATATGATCTACAAATTCAGTTGCTTATCTTAAGCATACTTTCTTTTCCCTGTCATATAAACAGAATACATCAAGAATGCTGTGTTTGGGGCTCCTGAGTGGCACATCCAGTAAAGGCACTCCTCTTAGATTGTCCTATAGCCTGGACATTGCCGGTTCGAGTCCAGGCTATTCCATTGCCGACCGTGGATGGGGCAGCGCACAACTGGTCAAGTGCCGCCCGGGGGTGGGGGGGAGGGTTTAGGTCGGCCAGGGTGTCCTTGGGTCATCAAGCACCAGTGACCCCTGTAGTCTGGCCATGCGCCTGCAGGCTTGCCTCTAACCTTCCGGAGCTGCATTGTCCTCCGACACTGTAGCTCTGGAGGTGGCTGCATAGTGAGTCTGCAGTGTGAAAAGAAGTGGTCAGCTGACAGCACTCGCTTCGGAGGACAGCGTAAAGACAGAATAAACTTGCTTCAACCAGTAAAGAAGTTCTGTTTCCTAACTAACTGAGCCACAACGAGTTTGAAACCAAACAAATGGAGTATTGACAGCCCCAGGACCCTCCCTCCCTTCCTCCCGTTCACTCACCAGGGCAGTGAGCTCACCAACGTCCTCGATGGACTGCAGCTTCCCTGACAGGGCGTCCAGAGTGTCATCCTGGTCTGGGCACAGGCGCTGGTATCTGCAATACAAACACAGGCAGTCAGGACAGGGACAGAGGCACAAACACAGAAACAGGAGGCAAGCTAGATAGAACACAGAGGATAAAGACACTATCCTACATTACAGACGTGATATGCAACAAGACCTTAGAGGAGGTGAAAGCACCTTCACACAGACTTTAAAAAAAAAATGAACAAAAACACAGTAATTGTGAGCAGAAGGACACAAAGATCGCAAAAATGGAAAAAGGTAAGTAAATTGTCATTTATATCAATAAATATCAAGCATTGGGAACAAAAAAACTAGAAAAACCTAACATACAGTCTCACACGCGTACAGCCGACAGTTTTGGCCCGGAGAAAACCTTTTGAAAGGAAAATCTGACTGAGCCCTTGAGAGACGCTTGTAAAATAAAATTTGTCCGGGCTTCTCCCACTCTCTCCTCTTTCCAAGCTCGCTGGGTTTGCATGGAGTATGGACAGGAATACTTGGCATTCCTGTGGTGCCAGACAGCCTATAGTTATTCGAGAGAGAGCGTGCGAGTCATACTACAGTATGTGGACACGATTGTATGCATGATTAAGTGTATGTTTGTTTGTATATGTGTCACTCTGTGTGTGACTCATAACATAATGTATGCTTGAGGGCAGGAACATGGTTTCATTGCATAGCTGTCTTTCTCTTTCCCTTTCTAACCGTCTCGCTCCATTTGTACACTACTTCAACTCCCCTCCTTCTTGTCTCCAAGTAACTCTTAGTCATTGAAAGTAATTCAGAGTAATCATACCAGTCATTTTTAGTAATCACTATTTTTCTGTGATTTTAGGCTGTGAAGTTTAAAGATGGCTCTAGCACTGGATGCAAATTATTCATTCTAAATACTAAAGTTTTGACCACCACTTGTATGATCTCATCATTTAGATAGAAAAAAACATTATTAAAATAAGTTTACTAATTTTATTACAGTTTTGCCACATATCCTATAATTGAGTGTTTATAGTTACATGATGACCTTAAGATAATAGAAGTAATGCCCATCTCCATTTGCGGAAGAGACAGACAGACCTCAACTCAGTCAACTCAGGTAGAGATCATTATATTGCACACTTTGGAAGAATGTGTAAAATAGACATTAAAGGAATCTTCCAAGTAGAAAACTGGAAACAATTTAAATCTATAAAAATTCTCTATGCAACCTCAGCGCCCTCTCACATAATCCCCACCACACACTGCAAGCACTTGCTCCAAACTGACCTCAAGCTCCCAGTTTATTTTTACAGCAGCCTACGCTCCATCAACAGCACCGGGTCAAAGAGGAAGCAGAGAACAAACAAACTAAAAGCCGCGACGGGGAGGTTCACTTGAGCCCGACCCACAGACCTCCTCAACCAGCTCCCCTCCTCATCTCCTGGCTCTAGCCACATCTGGGTGCAATCTGAGAGAAGCGAGAGCAGTGGCAGCAGGACTGACCTCCACAGAGACACCTACCCCAGCCTGGGACCCAGCTAAAACCAGACATTAGCGGCAGACTCACAGCTATATTTACCAGCCTGATTATCAGGGGACAGACTCTCCAATAGCAAGGTTCCAATTTCCCAGATTTCACTTGCAAATCGCTTTACCAGAGCTGCAGTTGATGGGAGAAGCCATAACCAGCCAGGAAGAAGAGGCAGAAATAGAAATAAAAGTTTAAACTACATGTCATGTCACTCACAGGAGCTAAGAAAACATGGGTCACCTCAGCTTTTGAAGATAGTCTTATTTTTACCTTTTGCACAAAATGGCGGCTTGGTCAGTAGATGTTATCAAACTGCTAAACCCTAGAGGTGACTGTCACTGAAACACACTGAGGAGAACCACCTCCAGCCTGGATCTCCTCTCTAACCCTGCAGAAAAGCCTAGGCAATGCAGCGCTCCCCATGTGTCCTCAGCTTGGTGTAAGCACTGGGTCGTCTCACCTGATCTGGTTCTCCTTGTTCTCCAGCTGCTCGCAGTCCCTGGTGCCACGGAAGCGTTTGGATGACAGCGCCGCCTCCATGCCCTCGATCTCACAGTGGCGGATCTCCCTGATGGCACTGTGGATCATTCGCCGCTCGTCCAGGTCAGACGTGCCATCAAGCTGCGACACAAACACATGAGGAGACATGTTAGACAGGGAGCAGCCAGCGCGCGCACATGCACGCACACACACACGCAGGGACCAGCCAGCACACACAGGGACCAGCCAGCACACACAGGGACCAGCCAGCACACGCACACACACACACGCAGGGACCAGCCAGCACACGCACGCACGCGCACCCACACACACACACACACACACACAAGGAGAAACTTTACACAGGGACCACTCAAATTATTCATTCTAAATATTAAAGTTTTGACCACCACTTGTATGATCTCATCATTTAGACAGAAAAAAACTTTACACAGGGACCACTCCCACACATGTAAACAATCTCTTTCTGTCTTTGTCCCGCTCACAAAGGGCAGTTAATATTGTATTTTTATTTATATGGGTGAATTCCATTGAGAGATCATCCTGAGTTCACAAGAGCTTCCTGTTGGCAGCGACCTATGCATATCAAAACACTATAAACAATCCTTCTACGCTGAACTGGAGCAATTGCAAAACATGCTTCCATTGCACAATACAATTAGGTGATGTGTCACAGGCTTTAAGTTATCCTTACGACTTACTGGGCCTTATGCCAAACATGACAACATATATGTGCTGATCTAAGCATCGCAAGAATCATATCCCTGTCCTGAATCTCGCATGGAAAAGATTCCAGCAGTTGAAATAGTCATCTTTATTACAGACACCTTATTGTGATGCAGACTCAGGCATACGCTCTTCAAACCAAGACCCATTTTCTCCAAACATTCCTGAATTAGGTGCAGAATTGTAGGTCACATGAAACACCAGCTCTACTGAAGAGTGTTATGGACAGTGTTTCTAATTTTATGTCCTACCAGTTGTACCTGTTAATGCAGACTAGGAGAGCTGCCGAGTCAGGGCTGTCGGACTCCGACATTACTTCAGACAGCTGCATTAGTAGATCAGTGGGCAGTTTTAAGGACTAGCCTACCTAATTGATAACAAAGTGGTTTGTTTTAACCTGTCAGGGTTACCAGCTGGGTTTTCTTCAAAACAGAAAACGACATCAGTCCAAATGTGTGACCATGAAGAAGTGTGATAAAGGAACCTATAAACCAGCTAAAAAACATACTGTAATGCCAGCCCACGACCTCATTATTACAAGACGCAACTCACATCCCTACAAGGAGAGCACAAGGGTAAAAAGCAACTATTTTAAGGGAATTTGCTTGGAAACTGTGGACTTAGGGGGCTACAAATCCCACAAATACATATTACATGGCTTAAAGAGAGGAAGCAAATGTGAACCAATGTAAATGTACAAGGCTATAGATAAGAAATCAGCTGTGGTATACTGTAGATAATGTGTTAAACATGGGGTGTAAAATGTTCATTTGCATGTATCATAAACAGTACTTGAAATACTGCAACTGAACACGACAAATCCAACATATACAATACCTTATATGTAGAATAAAAACGAATTGCCCTGTCACCAATATACTGTATTATACGGTACCTTGCTTCCAAGCCTGGAAAACTGGTTTCAAATTGTAACACTGTTTGCCACATTGCACTCTTTTTAAGGTGGTGTGTCAACACTTTATAATACATATTATATTGTCATTTTTGTGATTGACAAGCCCAGATAATTATCATATTCTGAAATTTCAACCCTGGGAAATTTGTCTCTGCCTATATGGTAAAGAACAGTACAGTTTTTTTAAATCACTAACACATCACTAACACATCATTGAACTTCCTCCCTACCCCCCCCCTCTCGTTCTTTTTACAGTACAAGAAGTTCAGAGCTGGAAAAAGCTGTTTTTAAAAGAAGACTTAATTACAACTTGACAGTTCTAAAATACTGTGCCAAAGGATTTTCTCTCTTCCAATAAATCTCTTTTTAAAGTGTACTACCACTGAAATGGACAGAAATCAGTACCATTAATATGCCATGTATTTGTATAGAGATGACAGTTCGTCCGATTTATGGTATGGCTTTTGACAGGTTTACAACTGGATTTCTGAAACACAAGCAACAGCCTACAGAAAATTGGACACTTCACATGGCTTGGACCTTTTTTGTACTCATCTTGTAGTCATTTTGGGAAAATGGAAGACTTTCAGTAATAACTAAGGGTTTGTTGTTGTTAATGTTAATATTGGGCTAACTTGAAAACTACATTAGCCATATGCTTGAGAACCAAGACCAGTCTCTCACCCTCCAAACAGCAGGGGGCGCCGATATGAGTAGTCTGCACTACCAGAGAAACGATCTGCTGCTCAACTGCAGAACTGCATCACACTGAATTGCAGCAGACAGGTGTACCATCCATGTACTGCTTGGTGCACATCTGTATTCTGCATATATCTGTGCTATTAAAGTGTGTGCAGGTAACAGGTTGTGATTGGTTATGACATGTATGACCCCTGTTGGGGAAAAGAGGTATATGCACATTATTACTGCGCCCCTCAACCCAACCCATCCTCAATTTAAATATATATTTTTGTTTTTGTAAATGTATTGCTCATGAAAGAAGTGGAACAACGCAAGCCTGACCCTTACAGCTCTCCAATTGCGGTCTTCTCTCAAGCACACACTAGGCAAATTGCCACTCACTTGCATCTGAAGACTTTCTCCTCTGGAAGCCTGGGTTAATACATAGCTAAAGTGACAAGTGAAACGAGGAAGCATCTAGTGAAAATAAGACCCATTTACAAAATGATAACACCATAAAAAGAAGCGCAGGTTTGCCCATTCTCTGCTTGAGGCCCACACCTGCAAAGCTGTGACAGGAAGCACTCGTGATGCTGGCCGCCCCTGTCCGTTCCCTTACAAAAGTTTACCACAGTAAAAGCACAGCAAAGGGTAATAAAGCACAGTGAAAGCAAGGTAAAGCATAGGTAAGCATTGTAAAGACAAGCGAGTTAAGGTAAAGCATGTTAATAAACATGGCAAACCAGGGTAACCCATGGTAAATGAATAGTATGGGGGAAATGCATGTAAAGCTGCAAAAAATACCGTGGTAAACTTTAACAAGGGTGTGGACTCCCCAGCTTGCTTCACTTGTGTCCTCATCTGGCCCACAGAGACAAAAGGCACAGGGGTGACACTGATACAGGACACCTGAGGACACGACCGCAGGCAGTTGTTGTTTTTTAGAAGGTGTCTGTTTATTTATTTATTTATTTATTTATTTATTTATTACAGCTGGTTTCCTTGTTTAGGAGCCGCTGCACACTGAATTGTTCTTTTATTAAGATCTACATGACTTCAGCTTTAATGGCATCCGTCAGATGCACACGTGTGAGTGGTTTACACTGCACTGCTTGTTCCAGGCTGACTCAACTTTCCCAGTTTGAATTGACTTTGCCTAATATGGTTGAGGTTGACTAAAAATAAGCACATTTGAAAAAAACAGATGTTGCAGTTTTATACTTCCAACAGTCAACTATTATCTCATTTTTCCAGGCGTGTCTAGTACGAAATTAAACACTGTTTAACCTTAGAACCACAAAAGGTACCCTTTTCTTCTAGGAAACATTTTTTTTTTTTTACCCCAAAATATTCTCTTGTGTTCCGCACAAAGCCATGTTTTGAAAAACTACATTGTTACATACATTGCAGATTCTGACTTGGTTTTTATATAGCATTTAGAATCCTTTCTGTAACACTGCTATACTTCATTTGCACTGCAGTAGTACCACTCCACAAAGTACAGCCATATTTTCAAACACAGGTCTTTAATCTTCTATTTTTACAGGGATTTTTCACTTTATTTATTTATTTATTTATTTTTTACAGCTATAGGTTTGTTTTCCCAGATTTTCACAACAGATTTGGTCCAACACATTCCTACCATTAACATTTGGTTAGTGCAATACCAATACGTCTGTTTAATATAGTGTAGTACTGATACAGGTTAATAAACACCAGCTTTACATAATTAACCAGATAGTTGTTAGCATTCACAGCAAAACAAAAGCAGAATTGCTATTGCTTTTAAATGAAATATGTTCAGCTGTTTATGTATCACTTAAAATAAAGCTGATACACTACTGTGAAATTTCATTAAAATAAATGTACTGAACAACAGTAAGAGCACTAGATGAAAGTAAGTACTCACTTGTTGCTTGACTAAACTGCTACCAAGTTCATTTTACTACTGTACCACTAGGCATTACAACATCACTGTACCGTGTCCAAAACACTAATGAACAAGCAAAGAGCAAAAGTGGAAAACAGCCTGGAAAAGCAGCGTGCCACCAGCTGTTAATTACTCCCTAGCAACTCAACACAATGAAATGCTGTTATATTGGGAGAACAAACCCACAGGAGGTACTGCAGGTCAGCTGAGCTCTAAAGCAGGGCATACTTCCTTAAAATCACTCCAGCCTGCAGCCCCCAGGTTATCTGTAAAGCTGGGGTTTGGGCAGTGTCCTGACAGCAGTTCATCCTCCCCTCTGCCCACACACTGACCCCACTCTGAAGAGGGAGGAGGTTCTACACTGCTAGAGTAATGGCCCTGTTAAGAAAATAGACACTTCCTGCACATTGCCAAGAGGATTGGCTGCTTTGACTATAAAAGGGCAGAGAAGGACGAGAGCACAGAAGTCAGTGTTAAAAAAAGAGGATGATTTCTAATGAAAATCAATTCCTGGCATTCCAACATCTTCCAGGAGAAAGGTAAGATGACAGAAAAGGCCCGGTGGTCTGGATAGAAGTAGCCTGACATTCAGGACACATTGCACTGTACATGAAACCACAAAAACTTCAACACCGTGACGCTTTATTTAACAGACTGTTGTCAGCATTCAGCCAAATCGGGATTTATTACCCACTGTTCTGCTCTGATTCCTTATGTAATCTGGTAAGTATATTCAATTGATCTACAGTACACAATGGTGGATGTTTACACCATCTCCATCCAAATCAATACAAAACTCCCTTGTTACAGAAACAAATACACCAGCAAAGATCCCGTTTACTATTAGGAGACAGTCATCATCCCTTCTGAATGATTTCATGTATGAGGATCTTTGTGTTTAGATCAACTGACTACATGTTTTTGTGTGCTGTGTAAACAACCCATTACAAGCAGGATTATACCGGTGTCTTTACAAAACAAGGCCCTGCCCCCGAAGCGGTTTGAGTTACAATTTTGGCTTCAGAGCGGAAACCACTGAAATAATGAAAATGTGGGTCTGTTTATCCAGATATCTCCAACAAGGTCACAGCTTTAGTGGGTCTTCCTTGGCCTTCTTCACTAACTGGCACTAAGGTTGAACACATTCTTTATACTTAATGTATAATGCCATACGTGCTGAAAGCTCATCTATACCTGTATTTCCTGTTTATACTGTAAAACTCTATATCTATGCATTTCAAAAAATATACTAGCAATGTTGTGAGAACCCCTGTTGTATGTAAGTGATCAAAGATTCATATTTTGTTAAAACAACTAAATATGTTATTCCACTAAGGCAAGGGAATGCTACCTGGCCCATTAAGCCTGAATATCATGCTTGTAAGCAGTGTACATGCAGTCCCATTGATAACAGCCAACCCTAGTCTAAACATACCCACTGTAGCGTGTACAGGAACACAAATACACAGCCCACTGTCAGCTACAGTAACAACTCATTCACACCACTGAAGGCACAGAAATCTGCCAGTTTCCAAAGCCAGTACCAAATAAACAAACAGTACCCTCCATAAGACACTTCCCTGAACACAAACACCACACACACTTCAATTCAAATGTCACCATTTACTGACAAAGTTGCAGATAACATTTTGTTGATGTTCAGCAAAACGGCCATCCTAATAAATATACTTCCCCTTTTTAAACCTGTTGACATTTCTGCCCATTTTCAAAAAGTTTGAAGAAAATGTTATTTTTTAGCATAGGAATGTACAGTATTCCACCAAAAAAACAATGAAAAAGGGTCTGCAAGACAGGAATTCTGCCTACAGTGACGGCCAAAATGAAATATTTGCTAAGGAAATGGTTTCCTCTTTAATGGGACAACCATAGGGTATATTTTGTGAAATGAGCTTGCTTCATATATACCACAGAGTATATTCTGCTACTATACATTATTTTTCCAACGTGCATTGGATCCCATGTATCACCACTACTATCATTTGTTACTGCAGGCGCCAACTTTAAACTAGTTTGTGTTTAGCACTGTGAGATGCAATGTTAACATATAGATATTGAAAGGTCATATTGTTTAAAAGGTGGAAAAATGCGCAAATGGGAGAATCAACAGTATGCAAAATTCCCATTATACACCCTTGTCCTTTCAAACCAGGAAATACTGCCACTGGGCCCTATTCACAGAACTATAACTATAGTAACTACAATGCCTCTCCTGGCAATGCAAGACTTAACTCCTGTTTCTCAGAAAAAAAAGAAAAGAACCTGCTGGAAAGATCTATCCCAAGTTCAAACACGAACCCTGACCTATCAGCTGTCAGAGATTCAAACAAGTTCCAGCCCCCTGGGCAGCACCTTTGAGCCCCACAGATCGGTTGAAGGGAAACAACAGTGTTGGCTGTTCAGGGCTGGGGCCGTGCCAAAGCCTACAGCCTCTGTGAAACGGCAGGCTGGCTGCACAAAAAGGTAAATACACGCCTTCCACTCCAGATCACAGGAGTCAAGGATACCGTTAGAACCCAGTCATTCAGTGAGGGAAAACAGGCCAAACAAAAGGCCAACACATTCCTGCCAACGGCGGTCTGCTACACAGAGTGCCCTCAGTGAGGGGCTGCTAATAAAATAAGTCTGCATGAGGTTTAGGCAAGCCAGAACCGGTTTCCAGAAACTGTCGATTATATTTAGGTCAAACTGACTGCAGGTTTCAAATCTCACTAACTGTAGCCCATCTTTACTGTTGAGCTGAGCAGTTTTTTGGGCAAAAAGAAGCTGAAGAATGACCAGGGAGCCCAAATAAAAGACTTAAAGAAGTTTAATTTACTAAAACTACCAACTGGATAAAATAGAAGCAGACAAAGTACCGGTTTAACCAGAGAGCGTTTGGTCTGGCTATTACTCCTATAAAAGACTAGTGTCCTTGAAGTCTTTTCAGCCTTATTAAGAGCCTTGAATGGGATATGTCTGAAAAGAGTGGTTATGGTATAGAGGAAGAATACACTTTACAGTAAGTGATATAGGAGCAGAAGTTCTATTAATAATAATAATAATAATAATAATAATAATAATAATAATAATAATAATAATAATAAAAAAGCAATGGAAGATTTCTTTTAATTTGTAAAATCAAACTTCCTGTCAACATATTACTGTACTGCGTAAATCAAATGCGTACCATGAATGCAATTTTAAAAGAAAATCAAATAATTAAATAAATAAATGAGGCTGAATAAAATACAAAATTGTGTTTAAAAATAAAACTTAAAAAAAATCTCTCAAGGCAAGTCAGAGCGGATCTTTTCCAATTCCTGACAAAAACCTGAGTGTTCAGTTCAGGAAATACCCAGCTCTGATAGTGTATCGGCTGAGCCGAGATAACAGTAGGGAAGTGCTTCCCTGATATCGGAGAAATGAACTGCTGCTCAAAGAGAGACAGTTAGGGTTGCTGAACACTCAACACTTACACTGCTGCCAAAGACCCGTGTGTGTGTCTGCACTTACTTACAAAAAAACTATGACAAATAACTGGTGAATTCAAAAAGTATTAATGCACTTACATAAAATACCCCCACCCCCCAACCACCCATGCCAAATGCCATTGACTTTAGCAAAGTTTGTGAGGTCCAATTTAACTGCTAACTTACCTGTGTACCACAAATGCTAACATTCTTATTTTGGTTCTACAATTTAGTGACAGGGTGGTTTTGGTCATCCAAAGAAGCATTCAATGGCATCTTCCTGCAGGTCTTGATCATGTGGGATGGTTTGTAAAACACTGCTAGTAAAACAGGAGAATATATTGTACTTTAGTTGGGCCTTTCTCACCCAACACTTAATTAGCACGAGTTACTGGTAAAGATCTTCACCTTACTTCATGTTGGAAGTAAAGTATTGTTAATCATGTAGCCAAGAAGAACGCTTCAGAGCACAGCAATACTGGACAGTGGAAACAAATGTGAGACTGGTGCTGTTGCAGAGATTCAAAAGGGGATTACTGTATAGTACAGTGGTTCTCAATCCTGGTCCTGGGGGACCACTGCCCTGCTGGTTTTTGTTCCAACCAAGCTCTCAATTACTTACGGTCGGTACTTGAACCCTTAATTGAACTTAATTAGCTTAATTTGACTTTTTAAATAGTGTAGCTTGTAAAAATTTGGAGAATGTAATTCCTTATACAATGTTATACCTAACTTGAGATCTCCATCTGTTTAAAATAATTAAAAAGCTCAGATTAGGAAAATTAGTAGTTCAATTAAGGGTTCAATTATGTAATGGATGTTTTTCTTTCACCATGGTAAATTGGATTAAGCCTGTGTGCATCTGTTTCTGACCACCAGGTCCATGTACAGCGTATTGGACTCTACGTATTTGTGTCTACAAAAAAATTAAAGTAATATTATTGATGTACTGTTTTGCTTGTTGGTTGGCACACAGATATTCAATTGATTTTTAATGTAAAAATTATGCAAAAAAACAAAACAAAATTACAATAATATTTTCCAGCCTACAGCAGATGTCTGTCCCGTGATTTAGTACTGCAAGCTATGCCATCTGTCTCAGTTTCAATTTACTGTGCCCAATAGTGTGGCAGATGAGGGGAAAACAAGTAGAAAAGTTGCAGTCTAGAGGGAACTGTAGGACTACCACAGTTATCGGGAGTCAGAGGGGAGTCACCTGGCTCCTTTTCAATTAACTTGCAGCCAGGTGCTCATTTTCAATTTGAAGCACCTGGCTGCAAGTTAATTTAATGAAGCCCAGTACCTCTCTTTTTTTTTTTATTTGGCTTCTCCTTCATCGGCCCTGTGGGAGAACCTTGCAGTCAGGGCTGGCGAAGGAGAAGCCAAATAAAAAAAAAACAAAGATTAAAAAACTGTGTGCTTTTGTTTTTAACCTTGTCGACGGTGTGAAAACAAGTGTTTTTAACTGGTAAGAGGCGTATCCATCCAGTTTAGGGAATTTGTAAATGTTTAATAAGTGTTCCGAAAAGGATTTTGTTTTGTTTGTTTTTATTTTGTGTAAAATAAAAAAAATTGACAATCATCAAAAACACATTTTAAAAAGACAGATGCTGCACAGTTCTGACAATAAAACTCCCTGCTTGAGTCAGTGGAATCCGAGGCCTCGAGATAGACACCCACTTACTCTTGTCCTGGCTCCACAATAGAACCCTGCTTCTGTATTGTGTGCTCAGTTCTTGCCATGTGGCCCTTCTGAAATAAGGGTCTGTTGATCTCAGTTTTAATTACTGAATTGCATCAAATGAAATAGCTGGATTCCACCACCCACGTGAAGTCATCATTAGACTGCAGTGGGCGTCTGTAAAATGTAGTGCTGCAGCCTTAACCAACAGCATGCCGAGCATTAGGAGTCCAGTCAACTTGTTATTTCAAGACCAACACATTTTAGGCATCCTGTGCAACACCATTTAAAAAGCAGCTAATGATCTGAGGTTGATTCTGTTTGGTATACAGTTCATTATGGGTTATTCCAACCCAACTGGACAAACAGGGCATACTCGACCTTATACATCAATGACTTATCAGGGCGGGGGCAATTCCAATTCCTTTTTTAATTCCAATTCCGTCAGGATTAGTTCCAGTTCTTCTTTTGTATGCAGATGACACCTACTTCAAACTGCTTTCTCCATTACATGTGGTTTAAGCATCAACAACCACTAATGGTGATAAAATCTTCCCAGAATGTGTTCCACTGGAACGATCTATAGTCTTGCATCATTTAAATCAATATTTAGAGGGGGGAGGTGGGTATAAAGGACAAGTGGGCAATGCTTTAGCAGATGGTCCAGGAAAACTATTGAAGGATAAGCACTATTTGGATTGAAGGAGGACTGAAATAAAAGCGCATGGGATCTTTTCTCAGCTACCCCCTCTCTCCCCCTAAATACGCAAACACTCTTTGTCCTTATAAGGGCACTAGGTTCACAGAACGGCAGTTTTCCAGATAAACAATCGATCATGTGGAAAACAGGATAAGAAGGAAGAAAAGGAGCAGGAAGGAGGGGTAGAGTAAGAGATGGGTGGCATCCACAAACAGACAGCCCTCTCCTGCCTCGACCCCAGCCTTCTGAACCGAAACAAGATTCATACCAACCACTGTGCCCAAGTACTCTGGAATACTATTCCTCAAATTAAATCTAACCCCCAAACCCAGATGTTCTTTTGTCCCTAACATTACTAGCGTTAACATTATTGCAGGTCCCCTTTGTTTTAATCGAGCTCAACATTGATTAGTTCTTCACTTATTTTTTAGGATGTGCAAATATTTCAAAAACAATGCTATGTAGATACAATAGACTGCAGCATACTGGTATCTCTGCTGTGGACCACATGGTCTCACTGCAGCTAGACCATTGGTACCGGTTTGAATTGTAACACATTTAAATCTTTAAAAAAAAAACCCAAAAAATACAAACATCCGACAGCAAAACTGGTTCAGTTTCTCGAAGACAGCCAACAGCACTGGAATATTGACCATGAGAGAAGAGTGCATATAAAAAGGACAGAGTTGAAGGATAACAATTTTTAAATTTAACAGGATTTTAATTTTGGGCGATTTTATTGTTCATATTGATTCCCAGCACTCCCTTCTGGCTGTAGATTTTTTAGCACTCTTGGATTGTTTTGGCCTCTCCCAGCTAGTCAATGCCCATACTCATAATTAGGGCTGTGTGTGAAGCACTCAACCCTGCAGCTAAGACACCAAAGCCCAAACGCATACTAGACTCTAACCCATAACAAACTGCAGGTATGAACAAATAGACCACTTTTGTTTGAATGTCTTGCAAAGGGCATGGACAGCCTGTCCTGTGTTGTTTTATAAACAGTCCATGTTCTAAGCTGTTTATATAGACTTTAATTGGGTTCATTTACAACAGCCTAGTTTAATGAACACCAAACTATTACTCAAGGGAGACTTGAAGCTTTTGCTTCTTAAAAAAAACAAGTAGACTCTTTACAATACTGAAGCCTACAACTCACTGTGAAGAAATGGACAGGAAAGAATGTTGCAGTATCTCATAGCAACAGGAGAGATACCACCCACCCAACTGCCACTCATGTGTCAGCTAGACCGGAGCTGGGGATGTGTGTCCAGTTAAACCACACAGTGTGCTAGCCACTAATCTTGCTCCTGCACACACCACTGGAAACTGACATCATTCTGAAATATAAAACCTAAACACAATTGATTACAACACTGCTTTATAAAGGTATTTCAGATATACACCGCAAACTATAAATCAGATATAATCTTACAAGTTGGTATTGCCAGAAACTGCACAATTTCCCCAGGCTGAAAGATTTATAGTCCACTTGTTCTCAAAGCAGGCACTGTTTATACCCCTTGTGTAAATATACAGTCTCCCTAGTCGAAAGCATTTTAAAAAGGTCCAACGTATCAGAGATGAAGTCAAGTGGACAAAATGTTCTGTCTAGTGCCCTCATCAATGTACTGATTGAGACTGTTTGTGGTGGTTTTATTGTATCAAATTAGGCAGGGCTGGCCCCTGACCTTATACCGAGTTGTGAATATATAACGCTGTCACCCAGTATATGGACATACTGTAGATGTAGGTAGTAGATAAGGTGTACCTATGCACCACTGTGGTGAAACAACACATATCACAATATGCAGGTCTCGATAGAATAGAATGACAGTACATGTAAATGTCCTGATGGGCTACTTGTATGACGCATAGTAAGATCAAATGGTTGTTTAACGGTTTGCCTGAAAACCAGGCACAATCTCAAAATCTCTTCAACTGTATTAACTAGCAATCCAAACCAAACAGCTGTTAGTATCATGAACGGCCAGCTGGATAAATAACACAGTACCCTGAGGCTGCTGGATCACCTTGTGCTATTCAGGAGCATTCCAGCCTGAAGACACCCTGGAGAAACTGTTACACCCGTCAGCTGGAATCTGTTTTATACAGCTGACAGTTTTTGACACCCTGTAAATACAGAAGAGAGCTTCTTGGAGGCTCCAGTAAATACCTGTCAACTGCACATCATTAGGTCTCTCTTAGTAAGTGGATAGCTGCCAGTTATGCATATCCAGATAAGTGGTTGCAATAAAAAAGATCTATAAATCCTAGTCCCATAGTTGCCTTGATAATCAAGCCAGTCATGTTTTTTGGAACTACCTTGTAGAGGTGTGATCCCACAATGGTTGGGTGCTAATCTCATTCTAAATATGCTCTGGGCAAGTAGAGCCACAACTTCACTGAATCACTCTTTACCAGAATTGCCTTAAAAAAATCCAGCTGTGTCTTATTCTGGCAGCTTGTAGGCTGATGAAATGAACTCCTTAGGGCATCAACACTAGTCTTTTAATAGATGAATATTTCAAAAGCTCAATTACAAAAATGTATGTATTTATTTCTAAAAATGTCTCATTAAACTGAGCTCCCTCTCAAGTTGCTGCACATTTTAGCCCCAGCTATCAAGAGACAACACGTCTTCCTGTGGAAAGCCCAGCAGCTGAAACGTCAGGCTACTGTGTGCTTCATTTTCAGCAGGGAGTTTAAATGTTCAGCCCAGGTTGACAGTCACGACTGTGTAGTGCATTTTCAGACATTCTGAGCTGGAAAACGGAAATCAGGAAGGCCAAAACTGCATTTATTACAAAGAAAGACTTCTTCAAATAAAATTTCATAAGCATGTGTACAACAAAAAAATCCAATAAAATTAAAATTGAAAGAAAATTATATTTAAAAAAACACAACAAAAAAAAAAAAAAAGGAAAAGCAATAGGCATATTGTCTGATGTAAATTTTGGTTGTGCGTGACTACGTTCAGGGTTTCACACTGCTGTGGGGACATACTGAGATATTGTTTTTTTTCTTTTTTTTCCTGATTTCCATGACTGAAGGTGAGAAGTTAACTCCTTATTTCAGGGCTGAGAGGTAATTGAATGGTCTCAAGTAATGCAACATTCTAAAAGATTGAATAGAGACATACAGTATTTTGGAGTACATTGACTTTTGTTGCATTCCAAAAACAATTGTGACTGTAGTTAGAAAGAGATTTGGCAATATGTAGTAGTGAGAATGCTATTAAAATCAAAGGGTGCACAAGAGGGTTTTTTTTCCAATACTAGGTGAAAAGTGATCCATTCCAAATCGAAACATAATCTAAAGAAGCCCCTCATTTTCAATATGCGCATTGTTCTGTCCTGGCGAATGAAAAGTAAAGCATTCGTAGGATGAGTGAGCGCACAGCACGGCTCAATACAGGAAGAGATGCCATTAAACTGGAGGTCAAAGACCTTAAACTTCTGGAGCATCAATCAGATCAACGGCACATAATTCCACCTTTTGAGCTCCAGTTTCTAATTGAATGCAGGTCTGCAAACTGGAACTGATGGAGGGAATGGAATAGAGGGCTGAGCCTTGTAGTGGAATCCCCATAGTACATTTCAAGGGTGCATTTCATGTTTTAATTGTGTTTTAACAAAGTTAACCTATACCATTCATATACCATCTTACCACGCCTGCATTTCCAGGTTACCCAGTCATGTTGTTAATGCTGAATTCCTTAAGACCCAACTTGGCAGTTTTGAGATTATTTAAAGCGACTAATACTGTAGGAACCAGACAAGGATAGAGGGTCCAAATGGCCTCCTCTCACTCGTAAATTATCTTAAATCGTTACATGGGTTCCTTTCAGTTTTACCATGATCTAAAGCAGTACTTTGTATTAGGGCAATTGAATTAACCAACTGAACTAGACTGGTTTGGCTTCGGTTTCATTTCCTAAGGCTTCTCTTTATCACCTTATCTTCCATTGGCCCCGCCCTGGCATCTATTACAATTTACAATTCAAATTTACTTTGCATTTTTGATTCAGCCCAAATCTGCCATAACAGCTGGTTTTAACAACTGACTTGAGTAAGAAAGAAGTCGAGAAGTTTGCAAAGTGAATATGTAATGCTTTGTTCCAATCCATTACCAGGCTAGAATCCTGTAATCAGGTATCAGGTATATGAAGCAAGTGCCGCAAACGAAGCGAGAAAATTTAGAAATAAATTGGTTTTATTTTTATTCATGCCAAGCGCTATTCACGTCGCAATGGACCAATAATTAATGAGGTCAAAAGGTAGTTCCTGTCAGACTGTGACTGCAGAGATTACCACAGAAATAATACAAAAATGGAAGTCAATGAGAATCGAATTATTAAAGTCGAAAAAATAATGTTCTTTATGATGCCAGTGTCCGTAATTATAAAGACAATAAAAAGAAGGACACCACATGGCAAGAAATAGCAGAACAATTGGAAATTGATGGCACATCATCTCTCTTTATTTCACTTTAATTTTAGTCAAAGCGACGGGGCGCGCCACACACTGGTTTGTATTTCTGTAAAATGACGCTTCTTTGTTTTAATAATGTTGATCAATAATAACAATCACATTAGGTCTTTAACAAGCCAGTGGTATTCCCTGAACTGTTTCCTTTATGTGTGGTTTACTCATTGGTGTCTGAGGCCCCCTTTAAACCAGGGGAATAATACCTTTCACCCTTCCAGCGAGCCGCAGACCCAGTGATCCTGAACAGGCCACTGTGTAGAGAAGCACTGGTGATTTTACTCTCGCACACCAGCACCGGGACTCACACAATCTGTGCATGTTTATCATCCACTTCACACAGAGCTCACAGTGCTAGAGACTGGAGAATGGGGCATGTCCGTGATCAACAGGGTATAGCACTGAGAGCTGAGAAGGGAGTCTGTGCTTTTTATTCAGATACAGGGTGACAGTGCTTGAAAGCCAAACCTTGAATGACAGACTCGACTCTGAGACAGAAGAATGATTGGTAGACATTTCGTCTGGTAAGAGGTTTACAACGTTGGAAGAATGCCACTCAAGAAGCAGAGATTCTGTCATTTTCTTTGCATCTATTGTGGCAGATTTGGAATTCATATAAAAAATACAAAGTGAACTTAAGGAAAGCTCAGCAGATTAGTGCAATCTGACCTGCCAGGGCAGAACAAACGAAAGATAAGGTGATAAAGGGAAGCAGGGTTAGACATTAACCATGGCCCAGCAGCCAGTTATGAAGTACCACAGGCCCAACTAGGTGGATAACGGCTTAATTGAACTAGTCCCAACTTTCTCGCCGCATGTCATATTTGTTGTACAGTCAGAATCTGAGACTATGTATTCAAGTGCTGCTGGTAAGACTCATTACCTCGACATGGCAATATTTTACAATTCCTTTTTTTTTTATACAACTAAGCAACCGACTGCACCAATAAGCCAAAAGTAAAGTGTTGGAATCAATAATGTTAAAGAAAGAAATTATGAAAAAAATGAAGATGAAAATTTAGAGTGGTGTGGAAGAAAGACTTAATCTGGCTTCATGATGACAGAAACAATATATATATTAGGACCAGTACCCAAAAGCATTAACAATTGAAACTGAAGCCAAACCAATCCAGTTCAATTGGTTAATTGCCTTAATAAAAATGTTACATCATGCAAAAGAACATAACAATTTATTAATGAAAGGAGGCCATTCGGCCCATCTAGTCTTGTCTAGCTCTTAGCAGTTGAATAATCTCAAAGACCAAAAACAGTCAAAAACTGAATTGCCATTTTTGGAATTCTTCCCACCACCATGAGCACCAATATGTTCTCTTACACTCAAATAATGAACAGGTCAAGGGGGTCAACCCCAGATCTGCCCTGTATCTTTCGAGCTGTGAACCCCATTGGGATGAAAACTGCTTTTGTCTTATTTATCATGCAATTAAGATGTGGTAGAGCGTCAAATCCATGTTCTGGTGGATTACTTGTCATTTTCTGACCCACTGGGCTTCACAGAAGTGCTCCCCATCTGCTGTTTTTCCCTTGTAGAGCCAGTTTTCATCTTCTACTTGTCCAATCTCTGTGTCATCTCCTGTTACCCTGGGCCCGCACTTAAAAAAAACAATCAAAAAAGATCTATCTGGGCCAGGAAACTTTTCTATGACTTCCTCAGCAACTGGGACTCGAATCAGCAAGTTGCTCCATGTGTTTTCAATCAGCCGCTACTCAGGGACGATGTGAGGTGAAGCTTCTCTCACAGTCACAGAACCTGCGGCTGAATGACATGCAGAGTTTTCATGGATCCACGCTGACAATGCGCCAACAGCCTTCAGCATTTACCAAGCTCACAGACAGGCAGTCAGGCTTGCCCACTATTAACTTTAAGATGTGCTAACCGAGACTTACTGGCACGGAAGCTGTATGAAGGCTATTTTTATGGTACGTTATGAGCTCCTATTTAAGCAAATACACTATTTAAATGATTTTAACTGTGGCGGACCCTAACTTTTATAAACCTGATATTTTATAGACCTAATTTCACTCTGTTGTTACTGTACATAGTATTGAGTACAGTATGGAGATCTTTAGAATAACCCTAGGTGAAAACCCCAGGTGTATTAACAAAGAGAAAAGAGTGGAGGAGTTTAGATCATTAAAATAGACCCCTAAAAGAAATAAAATCATTTTAACTGTGATGGACAAGCACAGCACGATAATGATAGGGGGGCCAGTGAGAGCACTAATGAGAAGTTCAGATCACTTATTTTAGAAGCCAGGTTTATCACTCCTTAACATCCAGACATTTTGGCAAACTATTAATCTCTCCAGAACAATAAATGGCATGTTATCCATCTACATCATAAAAATTATGTCCCCCCCCCCAATTCTTTTGAGAGAGCGCCAATAAGAAATCAAATCCTGGCATCAAATCCACAAAATATGTTTTCATCAGATGTTTTGAAGGACAATACTATAAAACACATTGTAAAAAAAAACAGGTTATTATTTTATGTCCAGCATATTAAAAACAGCCCAGTGTTTATGAAGCCTAATCCAGAGCACACAATAACCTGAACCAGCACATACCCTGGGAGACTCAGATGGCACACCCTGTCACTGCACTGTGCAAACAATACCTACTTAAATAAACTGCACTCCTAAAATGTATTATTAATCTCCATCCTTTTGTCCAGTTTAAAACATTGCTATATAAAGTAAAAATTTACTTTTTTATAGTTTATATTTAAAAGTCAGCTCAGCAAGACACCAGAGACCTTCAAAACAATTTCACAATTTAATCAGGTGTGATCTCTGTGATAAATGGATCACAAGCAACATGTCTAACAAGGCTATGGTAATGGCCTCACACTCAGTTCCACTTTTACACTCACTTAGGCTGGAATAAATAAATACAAGCTGGTTTCCTGCCCTACTCTGCATTTTAGTCCTGTCCCAAATGTTTCTGCACATTTGTATTTACAGTAAAAACAGATCAGTGTGTACAAAATAGGAAACAAACATCTTCAAACTAAGCAAACCTGTACACAGCTTAAAGGTTTACTCTTGCACTTTGTTAAAAGCAGGTGTGCAAGTTACAAACTAAGAAAACCTTCTCCCCAACTAGCATTTGTTTTTATAATGATGGCTTGACTATTATAATTGCAGCTTGCAAACTAGAGGATACGATGCCAACACTTAATCTACATGCAACCCTCTGGAATCTAGTCAGATTTTGAATCAGATTAAGGTGAACCACAAGCGCCCAGATTCCTTTGAATTTGGCATGGAATGTGCATTATGCAGCCAGCTTTTTCATTACCACGGCAATTATGCCTTTATAGTGGCATTGTCTCACAAATGAATTTCATATAAAAAGGACTATAATCAGTAACATTGGAACAAACATGGATTTCAAAATTCTGATTGTATTTAGGAGCTTTTTTTGTCTGGATACCAGTATTTTTGCTATTGAAAAGTTTCAAGTCATAACATGGTCATTTTGACTTTCAAAATGCAAAAGCAATTTATTGTGTACTGTACTAGTTATCTGGGGATCATTTTCAAAATATTGCACAGTAGAAAAACGCCCCAGTACAATCAAACACAAACCACTTGTTTTCTGTTGCAATCAAAAACCGTCATTCCATCCCGCTCTGCAGAACAGTGAAAGGCAAACAGGCTGGACCCAACAATATGTTATATTTTTCACCGAAACACAATGAACCAAAACTGTTTGAAACTATTTCGACAGCAATACAAATGAATGCCTTTTTTCAATTAGAAAATAAGTGGTCATTTAACACCTCGGCCAATATTTGACAACAGATAAAACATTTATAAACCAACCACTTTTTGTTCTTGAAAAGGTGTCGTCACTTTAAATGTTCTATTGTATAAATACTGGACCAGCCGTATTTGCTTACTTGACTCGGCAAACGGTTTCTGCAGGCTCAGACAGGCTAATATGTTCCACTGGAGTGTAGAGAAGACTCCAAACCTCTTAATGAGAAATGCATCCCATGCACTCCCCATCACAACCATTGCAGGAACAACAAAGGTTGTCGATGGTGTGATAATTGATATCCTTCTGATACCAGAATTCAGCTGCTGCTCCCATACAGATTGCGGCTTGCTTTACTTTGAAGAAATATTCAACTGTAAGAAGGAACGAAGATGCCAGATTGTCTAGACACTTTATGATTTAAATTAGAAAAATGCATCATCTTTTGTTTCAAGGTAGTTTACCACTACTCCAATATAAAAGATCCCTCTCAAGACAAATGCTCCATTCAGGACCATACTGAATCTATTGTAACATATCCAACATTCGACACTTCTCATTGCAAGACAATGCAATTCATAACAAAAAGTGTGTGGTCTAGGTGGCATAGTGGGTTCATTCATTTGCTAGCCTTTTTATGCAAATGTTTAAAAGATGTTTGCTTAAACTTTTTGTTTTGTTCCTGTTTTGCGAGTTAATAAAAAAGTGCTCAATTGATCATTGAGCTTCAGATAATTGTAAAACTATTTACAGTATGTAAACAAAGGTAATGACAACAGCAGGCAATGGTACACTCCACTTGACAATTGACAATGAAGAAATCGAATCAGTCCAAGATTTCCTCTTCCTTGGATCCAAGATCGACCGAGGTGGCGAATCGGGACCAGAAATCAAACGCAGAATCGCACTTGGGCGCAGCGCAATGCAGGGAATGGCAAAAATATGGAAGAGCAATGACATCAGCATAGCAACAAAGACTCACATAATCAATGCAATCGTTTTTCCGATTTCCACATACGCCTGCGAAAGCTGGACGCTCAAGAAGGCCGACAGAAGGAGGATCGATGCTTTTGAACTTTGGTGTTGGAGACGATTGCTGCGAACACCATGGACGGCAATGGTCACAAACAAGACGATCCTTGAACGTGTCAAACCACAAACATCGTTAGAGGGAAAAATCACGAAACAGCGGCTCTCATATTTTGGACACATCATGCGAGCTAATTCCCTAGAAACAGCATTAATGCTCGGCACAGTCAGTGGGTCATGAAGAAGAGAGCGTCAGAGAACCCGCTGGCTGGACACAATCAAGGCTGACACAAACATGCACATGAAAGATCTGAAAGAAGCGGTCAAAGACAGAAATGCGTGGAGAATGATGACCCATAAAGTGACCGAAAGTCGGCCTCGACTAAACGGATTTTAATAAAAAAATATATATATATATATATATATATATATATATATATATATATATATATATATATATATATATATATATATAACCCTGATAAAAAGCACCTTTTAATCTGGTGTGCGAAAACAATAAACCATGTGTGGTTTGTGGTGCCCACATGTCTTTACACAACCAGATTCCAAAGTATGAACTGATGCAAGAGCAGCTTCTTCACAGGAGAGAGAAAGAAAGAGGGGAACTATGGTAACTGCGGCACATTGACTGCATCTGAGGGCAGGTGTACATGTTGAGCAAGGCAGGTTAGAGTGAAGACAGGTATGAATAGAGTCTATTCTGAGAAGATAATGAGCAGGTACAGTGGTGTTTCAAACAGGTGTGAATGACACGGCTCGTGTGATACAAAGGCAGTAAGCAGGCAACGCTTCAAACAAGAGCTAGGCAGCCTACACACTGTACTGTCACACACACTTCTCACTCAAAACAAACAATTCACTCTCCCACTGGACTGCAACGCTAAGAGTGTGGTCACTGCCTTCTACAGTGTTGTCATGTTCGTTTACTTGTAGTTTCTAGTTAGTCGATGTGACATCAATCAGACGTTTAATAAATCGGAAATAATCATAAAAACCAGGTGCTTATTGGGTTCTGATTCACAAGCAGGGTTAGGATTTTCAAAGGAAAAGGAATTCTTTTCAAATTACTTCCAATGCCAATTCTTTCCAATCCTAATTCTTTCAAAAGGAATTGTAATTCATATTTTAGAGACATAACTATTGTGGTTGTTCAACTGCTTTCAACAGTGACTTCAATTTAAGTACTGAGAGAAGCTAATTTTAACAGAACACTGTGGATTTTAATTTGAAATCAACAATGTGCTGGAACGGATTAAAAGGGAGTGGGAATGGGAATGGACTGGAATTGAAAAACAGGAGGGTACTTAATCTACATCATTACGGTCTCCGTTTTCCCCACACATCCTCATATCTTGCAGTTTGGTTTCACGTTGACATCGCTTTCACCACCCTGTCTCAGAACTCCAAGTTTCCAAGGGGACAGGTAACCAGGACAGCCAGTAAGACGGGGTGGAGACTATGTACAGTAGGTCAATGACAAACAGTACAGATCAGGGCTTCCTATTAACACTAGAAAGTGTGAAGACACTGTGCCTCACTCCTAGCAGTTAATTATGTTCACGGCCTTCTCTTCACAGTGCGCAGTTCATGTAAAGAAATAGCAAAGTTGACCTTTTCATAATCTTGCTAAAAAATTAACTCAATGCCGTCAGGAAATTATTAGGAATACTGGAAAATGAGAATGGAAAACAAAAGCTTCTTAGAAAAAAAAAATCTAATTTGTAAACATTAGGAGGAGCTTAGGCACCCTCACATTTAATCCATACAGCACTGTGTACTTAAGCTTCAACACAAACACAGAGTATAAGGGATTATAGGCCAGTATGGAAGTAAATGAGCCAAAAACACATTGGGAGATTACTCCAAGCTAGCATGTAAACCCCACAGTTTAAAACAATCATAGATAACAAAATAATTTCACAAATCTTACCTATTTGCTATATCTCAAATACATGTTACAGCAAACATCTATTTTCTTTTTTAAAACATGGTATCAGGTATTAATGCAAGTTGAAGACAGCATCAGTTAACAATATCACACACTAGCATCTGAATGAATGGTCACCAAAGTATATTACAACTTTTGCAAAGAAAGCAAGGGGGTGGAATTGAGGTTGACTGGCAAAGAATTTGCATCTGCCCAGCCAAAGGACATGCTGACCCAGCAGAGTCTGAATGTAGGCTCTACTGTAAAGAACAACTTAGTATGAGCATTAAATATCAGAAGTTAACTCAACTCATTTATTCTTATTGTTGCTTGGATCCACTTTGCATAATGAGCTCATGACTTTTTGAAATGAAGGTACACATCTACTCTCTAAATGCAGCCGATAACCTTGCCTTATACACAAGTAAGACAAATCACATACAGTAGGACAAATGTAATTTTTACATTCACTGGGGGCAGTGTTGGAGGGGGACAAGTGAATTACAGTGTACCAGAAGAACTCTGTGAGTAGACATGTATCTGGGAATTTTAAAGTGACTAGGATGTGAGAACTTATATAGAAAGAGCATCTAAACAAGAAGGAGCATACAGAAGTAACATTTCATAGCCATACTGTACCAAGTTGATTAACAGTCGTCAGCAGTTTCTACTACATATTTTGCTTATGCTGCAAGCAGCTATTGTACAAAGATGGCAGTGAGTTAAGCCTCCGTGAAAAGTGTCAGCCAAGAATAAAAAGGATGCTGTTCTCCGTTGTTTTTCTTGGGGGACAGACTGGAGCAATCAAGAATCCCAGAAGGTGAGGCAGAGGAAAGAAAACACATTGTACCTGACCCACATCCAGAGCCCAGGTCAAGGCAGCGACAGACTCCTCTCATGGAGATGAATAAGAATGAAAGGCAGAGCAAAGCTTGAGCAGCGCTTGGTTAAAGTACAGAGCATCAGCCACAGGATTACCCCTAAAAATAGGTTGTTGATGAGATCCAGAGGCGGTTGCATATCTGATAAAAGTAAAATAAAGCAAATGTTTTATAAAAAAAAGTTAAGACTTTTTTTATTTTTTAAATTTTTTTAGAGAGACTAGTTTGTATGTTAAGTAAGTTGTACATTAATATTGGACATAAATCCCCAAGACTGATTTCAATTAAATCAGGTCTACAGATCTCAAACCCTGTAACTATGCTGCACACTGTTATCTTGGCTGCTGTTAAACATCTTCCAAAAAGGAAATAAGAATATAAAAATATGCAAGATAACAGAAATGTGTCCAGTAATCTCAAGTACACAGACACAGGCATTAGCCAAACTTTGTTAATTAGCAGTCTTGTCAATGCAATACTCAAGCAGTTTATTTTGTTCCTTTCCAAGGTTGTAAACCTGACAGCATTTTAGTTTCTTGCCAATGCTGAACACTGCACAAGGTACAGTAAGACAGGGATGAAAACACTGACTGACTCACATACAGGTCACTCCTGCTTAAGAGGACCAACAGGAGTTACTAGATCAATCAAATAACTAGCTTTTGCTGGAAAGCCCTTAAAACATTGTTCAGACATTATTTCTATTGGCCATCCACCACATGGAGAAAAAATAGGTCACAGGTCATCAAAATGGGACAACACCTGCCCAGGCCCCATTTCCCAAACACATGTGGGCATCATCAATCACAAGTGGAGGAAACCTCTCCATGAATGATATCCACTTGAGCTGGAATGACCCATTAAGAATGAAGGTCAAAGCAGCAAATGAGATGACAGAGGAATAAGAAATGCCAGAGCGAAGCTTGAAAAGTATTTGGACAGAGTGCAAACTAGTCTTGAACTCCAATTTATAGTATGATTTTGAAGTTGTTTTTTTCCAGAAGAACAAAAGTCTTGATCTAAAATATTATATTTATAGGAGGTCTGAAAGTTTAAAGTTTACCATCTCCCAGGCAACAGCTAGAATTCTGTCAAAATGTATATTACCACTGGGGGTCTGGACTTGGGTGGTAGTCCTTCAAATTTCAGGTTGTGGGTTGAGGATCTGTTTACTTTGAAGGAGCAAGGTGATATCTCAGTGTTTCAATGTTCAAAGTGAACATCATGCAAGTCCACCAGCCCCATCCCGTGCAGTGTGATTGTACTGTTACCTGCACGCGGCGATACAAACCGTATCGTATGTACCAGGGGCTGCGACCAGATCATTCCAAACCTACCTGTAAACACTGTCCTCACAGCTAGCAGGTGGGAGAGTTAATGATGCTCCACTCCAAGTAAAACGGACAAGCCCTTCATGCTTGCCTATGGTTCTCTGGTTTATAAATCAACTCACTTGCACGTTTAGCACTTGGTTGCAACTTCATGTCTACTCATTAAAGTAAATTATTAGAGAACATGAGACTGACCTCCGCTGCTGCTTGAGAAGAATGAAATGTAGTTCAATGCGATTTGCAAGTCCCTACATAATCTATCTGTTCCACACTCCAGTGGAGTGTTGATTTATGTCTCTACAGCAAACAGGCCTTCAATTATGCAGCTCCACAGTTCTGGGCTGTGAACTAATATATTAAAGTGTCGCCAAAAAACTTCAAACTAAGCTAATAAACTATTTATTGCATGCCTTGTACTCAAGACCAGTGTGCAATTGGAACAATTTTTTGTGAAAGGAGTCCTTCGTACTGAACAATAGGCTGATAAACCTTTGCAGTAATAAAATAAAAGTTAATAAATGATGTAATTGTTACACACTAACCTGAAAAGTACCAAGGCTGTAAATCTCTGCATTCAATAGACTACACTTTTACAGCGTTATCGCAAGACGAACAGTCTCAAATCCAGGAGTAACTAAATAAATAAAAATCAATCAAGTGTGATATTAACATAAGATACATGCCCCACCCCAGTAACAAAACAAAAATCATGAAGATTAAGACACAAAGTACCAATCCAGTGACAATCAAGTTAACAACATAGAAGAAGTAGATTCATTCACATATTTGGGCAGCATTGTTGACACAACAGGTGGTACAGATACAAATGTCAAAAGCAAGAATCGGTAAAGCTAGGGCAGCCTTCATCATGCTAAACAAGATCTGGAAAATTGAGAGACATTTCAGCAACTACAAAACTCTGCATATTCAATTCCAATGTAAAAGCGGACCTGTTATATGGTGCAGTGACCTGGAGAACAACTAAAGCCTTGCTCAACAAGATCTAAACATTTGTAAATAGATGTCTGTGAAGAGTACTCGGAATATGAGAGCAGGAAACACCTGGCGGAGAGATACAGTAGGAGAGATGGAGGCAGCAGGCTACACCTGGAAACAACTGAGGTTGCATGCCCAAAGTCGAGTGCGGTAGAAAGGTGTTGTCTTATGTTCCTTGATGGAATGAATGTCTTAACTAACTAATTAACATCCGCCACCACGGCTGTAAATACAAAATGAAAGCTGTGACCATCATGAACAGTACACACCACCACAACCTGAATGTACATGTACAAACAGAAGTGGGACATACAGACAGGCTCCTACATACATTCTCAGATTCTGCTACTCTTAATTGCATAAGGGGTTCTCTAATACGCATTCCTGATGGGGCATAATAAACTGCTGCCAGAATAAGTAAAGAACTTTGTGATTGACTTCCTATAGTGGGTTTCAATCTGTCCTGGAACAAAATGGAAGCACAGTGAGCTGTTCAGCCCCAGTGATAGTATAGGGGTGCAGTTCTTTCAGGTTATAACACCTACAGCACTAAGGTATTGCACCTGAGCCAGCAAATCCCAGGATTAGAGCACTTATTTAGAATCTCTGGAAGTTTGGAATAAATGGGAGGGGCTTATTGTTGAAACCTCCAGAATGTGATCACGCTCACACACACAGAGCAGACCCTGTCCTGGACCAACGCCATTCGACACCATCCACCCAGCACAGCTTGCAGTCAGATGCTCCGATTAAAAAGAAATGCCAATAAAACTTTCACAAAACCAGCAGTTACAGAAAATTAATTTTGGCATGTACACTAAGGCAGGCTTTTACAAGAACTCCCCCTGACAAAAGTTCCTGTTAAGAATCACACTCTGATTAGGAATGCTGCTCTAGATTGAGTTGCCCAGGTACTGTAACACCTGAATAGTTACACACTGTTTTAGTGGAAAAGCATGCTGGATAGAGGCAAATGTTGGAGCCCCAGCACCCAGCAGCTCTGAAGAGGATATTACACTGTTGAAGCATTGGTCTTCTTAGCAGATAGCTGTAGAGGTGTGTGGGCTTGCAAAATGCTCCTGGTTTATGACGCCCACTTCAATGAGCTACACACAAGAATGCTATGGATAGACCGATCTATGCCAGCCACACTGTGGGGGAATTACTCAAAATAAAACACTTATTGTCAGAGAAATATTTTATTTTGTTCAAATTTAAAATGTAACTTCCTTAAAATGATGGACGGACCTGTATCTCGTAAATATAAAAAAAAAATGTTGTTCATCTATGCGTACAAGTATAAGTGTGGGCATTTTGAAACTTGGAAAAATAAAAAGTTTCAAGTTTATTAATGGACTTTTCCATTCAAACTAAACAAAAGTTTTCAAAAAGTGCTCATCCCGCGTTACTGAAGTAGTGTGAATAGGGTATTTGAGAAGGCTGTTTGAGCGCCGTCTGCCTCACCTCTGCAGTGATGCTGTGAAGGAATTGAGTGACAGAGCTTTAATGGAGCTGTAAAGACAGTTCCTGCACAAAGTGCATGCTGAGCAGGGGACAGGCCTTAAAGGCAATGGGGAGCGCAGCGCAAGGCAAGGGACAGTAGAAGGAAGGGCCACGCTCCTTTGAAAAGAGGTGATCAGACAAGAATAGCAAAACAGATCAGACAAGAATAGCAAAACAGAAGAGACATCAAACTTCAAAGTGCATTAAACGACATACTGCTTTCAAACATCATGACTCGCAATGCATAGAGAAGGAACATCTAGATCTCTGAAGTGCAACATTCAGGTTATCTCTACCATACCTCCTCTAATCAATATGGTATGAGAACTTGTCTTTAAACATATGTGCCCTGTTTTAAAGAAACCCCAGCCAGTAGGGTAGGGGTTTCTACTTGTCATGCAACCAATGCAGGTTTTTTGAATGCCCTTGAAATGTGTTACTGAAATGATCTTGTGCCAGCAATCAGGCTAAACATTTCCATAGTACTCCAATACCTAACAAAGTAATTTGATAAATATTACCGGTCATGTACATCAATTAACTATATAGATCCTAAATGTGCAGTTTTTAAAAGAATCTCATTTTACAGAAAATATTTATTTTCATTAATAACATATCTAGAACACTGGCTACAGCCACTTTAAGTAAATAATTGAATACATACAGGTGAGATGTGTTACAAGGTGGAAAACAACTAGACCAACTCAAGTTCAGGTCACTTGAGAGCAAGAGCCTGTTTGCTCAGATTGTTGGCACTTAATCACTTTAGCAACACTTCTCAACAGGGTAGTTCTAATAACCAGGTTACATAATACAGCAGCTAGTAAAATCAACAATACATGGTGCTCTCGAGTGGCGCATCCCGTAAAGGCACTCACGTGGAGTGCAGGATTCGCCCTATAGCCTGGAGATCGCCGGGTTGAATGGGTGGGGAGGGCTTAGGAGGGCCAGGGTGTCCTCGGTTCACCACGCACCACTGACCCCTGTAGATTGGCCAGACACCTGCCGGTCTCCCTGTAAGTTGCCCAGAGCTACGTGGTCCTCCAATGCTGTAGCTCTGAGGTGGCTGCATGGCAGGCCTGCAGAGTGAAAAGAAGCTGACGGCACGTTTCAGAGGACGCATGCGCGTCCATCTTTGTCTCTCCCGAGTCAGCGCGGGGGTGGCAGTGGTTAGCTGGGTTGAACTAAAAACAATTGGGCTGGAGATTTACCTATGTATAATTACATTACGAAATGATCTTCAATGGCTTTGTACAGTGGTGGTAGCTGCAAGTTGCCAGTGGATTGAACTGATGCAGTACTGTACCTGGAACACTGTCCAATATTTGCTCCAAATGTGTTGTTGTTTCTGGTTTTTGTGGTCTGCTGTGGTGATATCCTGGTATCATAATGGCATCCCAATGGGTAATTTTACAACACTACTGTATTAGAGAGAGATTTGTTGCAGCTTATGCACTGACACATAATCTAACATATGTGATTTGGGTATGATCATTTATGCTTATGAAAGCTCTGTGACTCAAGCCTACGAAACAGGATGAATTTGTAGAAAATAGTCTTCCGATGTGTAATTGTGCCTTTCCGAAGCTGGTTAATGAGTCAGGAATTAAAGAAGAGCTGTACATTGTGTAACACTGATACTTACATCATCCCATCAGGAAGTGAGTGTTTGTTTCAGCTTTCCGTCTCCCGATTAATAGCCTGTCTGGCAGTGCTAACAGATTTTTCTCACACTATATAGATCCTCATTCACTTGGCAGCCCAGTCACTCAGACAGTCACCTGGAGAAGATCCAGGTACTATGCACAAGCCAATAAAACCTCTCTCCCACACAGATCAAAGGGGCAGCCTTATAAGGCAATTACGGGAACCTTGCTTTGTACTTATCAATCATGGTTCTGTTACATGGTTCTGTTACAGTTTGTCTTTTAGGCTGTGTTTAGACTAGCAATGCCAATCCCTGTGCCCTTATTATAAAACTTGCAGTGCCCAGGACGGTAGCACCGGTGATTGATTCTCTGAGCACTGACCTAGGATCAGTTTACTTGAAACATATGGAAATAACACTGACCCTAAAATTGATTCCAGTAAAACATCAATATTTTTCTTTCTACAGCCAGGATTTAAATCAGTGAAATCAGCCAAATTAAAATATTATTCTCAATTCCAGATAGTTGTAGAGAACAAAATAATTCCATGACCATGTTGCATGCATTTCCATTCTCTACATAGGGCTCTTGCAATTTTGAAAGACGCATTGCAAACATATATTTTTATTTTGGCCCATGAGATCCAGTATTACTGCGGTCTCAGTCTGCATGTCTTACTTTCAGCTACTTTGTTACGGTTTCTTTCCTAGGTTGTTTCACCTCAGCAGTATCTTCGGAGTCAGAGCATGTTACTGGCTACAAACCATGCCAGCCAATAGCTTACAGAAAACAGTACATCGTGTGCTTCCTCCCTGTCACTTTTCATGAAGTCTGAAGAGATCCCCTCAAGTTTCCAGTCACACCAAATGGAGTTACCAGTATGTTAATAAAGTAAAACAAAAACAGCTTGGGTTTATTATATTGAATTGGACCAGAAAGAAGTGCCTGTGCCCTTTTAACAACTCCGGTAAACTACTAGTTTGGATACAGACAATCTACTGTATCTTAAAAAGAGTTCTTCCTGCTCGTCCTTTAAAATTAATTAAAGAGTTTGGGTTAACCTGATTGACAGCTTTCTGATATGTGGTGTAACAATGGCAGGGAAAATATAACACAGGGGCTTTGGTCTTAAATACAGTACTGTATTCATCAATGCCTGCTGGCTTTCAAATATTCAGACGTCATAATACAACAGGTACTGTACTGCTCTCTGAATATGATCGCATCTGAAGGAGTTTGCAAGAACACATGCTGGGAGTCGCTCTAACAAGGTTCTCATGAAAAGAATAAGGCTTCAAACTGTGCAGATAAACAAATAGGAAAATGACCAATCCTTAACTCCATCCCAGTTTCCTGCACTTCAGCAGCTGTAAACTTTAAACTGTTTGGTTTTGGAATTCCGCATGTTAGCCCCTGGAGTCCCTCCATGATACTATTTCTGAGAACTCTGAGGCTGCACTTCTGAAGCGCAGGGTTTCAAATGAGAGAAAAACTACCACTGGAAGCCCAAAGGAATCACTGGAGTAGTTTTCATTTTCTCAGCCGGTGTACAGAACCCCTTTCTCTCACATGGGTACTGTAATTCAGTGATCCAGAACACCACAAGAGGATACAGTATTCCAGCTGAGCCACACACACACACACACACACACACACACACACACACACACACACACAACTCCCCTTACCCTTCCAATTATCTTTCAGCTAAACTCTTCTGTGCTGGCTGTAGCCTATAGCCAGGTCCGCACTGAGACAGTTTTGTTGGCCAGTACTATAGAGCTGTGGTTCTCAAACTTCTTATTGGGAGTCTATTTGTAGTGACTTGGCTCAGTCATAACCACTCAAAAACACCACTGTATTATTATATTACAGAAATTCATTACTATTACTATTCATTACCACAGTTTTAGTGAAGAGCACTTGAAAAGCCTAACCAGAAATTAAACAGATTGTTTCCATTTTTCCACTGCAGCAAAACATATTGTCATCTGTGTGCCTTCCCGCTGGTGAAGCAAAATCTTACTAACCAAGACTTGAAATACCATAAAAACATGTTTGATTATCTTCCAATGAAAACAGATTCTTGTGAAGAATGGCACAGGTGTTCACAAAGGTATATATATATATATATTATAATATATATTATATATATATTATATATATATATATATATATATATACACACACACACATACATATACACACATATATATATATATATATATATATATATATATATATATATATATATATATATATATAACAAGCACATATTAACATATGTTGACCATATTATGTTTAATATAATGTAAAAAGTAAAATATCGACTTACCAGTTTTCTGAGCGAGGATTCGTCCAGAGTCGAGTACCTTTCTCCTGACATCACGACGAATTCCGATGTCGCTGAAGGTTCCCTGAGGAATGCAAAGTGCGGTACTGGGTAGTTATTTTCTTTGGGTCAGTCTAGTAGAAGGAAATTACTGTAATCAGATTAAATTCCTTGCAGTCTTTGTCATGCCGAGTAGCTGGAATTTAAAAGCAAAATGTTCTTTTTTTGTGGGATATAGGAGCTTTTGTGTAACAAATTCGATTTACAAAGTTAGCACAAGCACTGTCAGTTTAGCTCTGTCCCGAGTCCTGTGGAGTCTGCTCAGACACTCTCCCCGTTCCCGAATCAAGCAAGAGTAGCAACCCCTTTTAAACCCTCGTAGTTTTCATGAAGTGCCTGAATGATTAATGTTTTTAGTGATTAGTATACGCAGTTTCTTTCAGCCTCGGATTTGCAGCTACTCCAAAGAGGATTAACAACAGGATCGGGTTCTGTACAGGCGTGCGGGCATTTATTTGAGTGCCTGAGGCTTCCCAGCCGTCCTTGTGAAAATCTATAAAAACTTTAGAAGTGTGATGATTTCACTGCCACCCGCTGTATATTATGACTACAGATGACCATCAAATCACAGTGCAGTATCGTCGACCTCAATGTGACTCTCACTCAGTAGTATAATAATATTTTAATACAGAAAACTTCTCCTGACTGTGCAGTCAGGTTTGGTTTTGCTTTATATTCCTCGTCAGAATTGTCATAATGTATTTTTTTTTTAAAATCTCTGTCAGATTAGTTACAGTAGACGACGTATATTCCCTGTGCAGACGGAATGTTGTATTTGTAATGATCCTTTTCAATAGGGTTGCTCCTGCGTTTTCTCCCAGTTTAAGATTTGTTAATGCCACTGCCTACCCTGAGCACTAGCTTCAAATCCGCACTGCTTCCCTCCCGTGTACAGCATAACCCCGCCCAAGGGAAGAGATCACGTCCAATCATAAATAAGCAAAAGAAACTGGAACCACGCCTAAAGGTGAAAGCAGATGCCCAATTGGTCAGATTGAATAGTTTATCCCGCCCTTTTTGGAGAAAGAGCTTTTGGGGGCTGTAGTGTTTTTGGAGTTGTCACTAGCGAGCGGCAAGTGCACTTTAATTTGGATTTCTTTTCTTATTAAGAAAATGAATTATTCAAATGTCTTGAAAAAGATTTAACAGCTAATTTTTAGGAAATAATCTTACCGATTAGGTGCTGATGTGTCGTACTACGATTATTATCACATGTAGCACATACTTGTTTGTTTATAAAAGCTGCATCTCCCTGTTGCAAGACAAGCGTATTTGATATAGAGCAAACAGTTGGAAGGTTCACAAAGAACGGTCTTAACCGCATAAGACAGTATTTTCCCTTCCCCGTTTCTCCCACCCTACACAGCTAATCTGCTTCCTCCACTGGTTCGCTATCGCTGCTCCTGTAACACAGTCACGTTTTAGTGTGTTAATTTAATATGTCATTTTCATTGTGTGTTACGCAATCACATTTTTATTTACATTGATCACTGACTTTATTATATTATTTTGTCACACTTTTGGGTTGCGGTGCACACAAGAATAGCTTTTTTTAAACAGCATCAATAATGAGATTTCAATTGAATAATCTATAAAGTGGACAACTTGTGCAGGCTAAAAGCATAGTAAGGTGTCTGTAAGAATAAGCGTGATTGGGCAGCGGTCAGTTAACTCTTATAGTTGCTAGCCCTACTTCTACAGGGTGCTTCAGGGTCTATAAGAAATTGTAAAAGAATAATACTCCCATTGGTTTTTAGTATTATTTTGTATTTTGATTTAAACTTCCATCGCTCCCTTGTACCACTATGAACAATAAAATAAAACAAAGATTGTTTATATGTGTTGTCTCCCTCTTGCCTAATAATTCCAGCGCCAAATAAAAAAGAACCTAAAATCAATTTTAACTTAATCTGAAGGTGGTGCCTTCAGTGGCGTAGTAAGGCTACCACTTTTTTTTTTTTTTTAACGTTTCGCCTTTCTACACTCGCAATTTAAAACTTTTCTTCTCGCCTATCGCTGTCTCGACCTTTCTGCTCCCTCCTATCTCCAGACTATCACTCCCTACACCCTCACCACGGTCCCTGCGCTCCTTCGCCACGGGCAGATTAGGTGTACCATTTTGAATAAAAACGCGGTCCAGCGCATTCAACCTCGCAATTACCTGCCTGCTCTGGGAACGTCACCACACTGTCACAAAGATACCTTCCCAGATTGTAAAGAAAGTGCTTTAACATCTGCGTAAGTATTTGATTGTGTGTTTTGTTTTATATATTTTCGATACATGCCTGGTTGTAGACAAAGTTACAATATGGACATCCATTTTAAAAATACCTTTGGATCAAAGTGAAAGGGCAACAAAAACGAATAGCTTATTAGTGTGTGCCTGATGAATAAATGTGCTTATTGTTTTTTTTTTTATTATTTCAGTTAGCATAACTGAATTTCTAGCGCCACGTTTTTCAGTAGCCTACACAGTAGTTGGTTGCAGAACATTGACACTAAAGTGTTTCTGAAAGGACAGTCATGTGAACGTGCTCATAAAAACCTCTAGACAAGTTTCGCCTTAAAATTCCCACTCCTTTGCTCTTGGGACTGCACTTATCTGTAATGTGATATTTTCTAACAACTGTAAGCCACTCTAGATAAGGGCGTAAATAAATCCATCATAATAATAATAATAATAATAATAATAAGTCACATTAAACCTGTGCCTTCCTTGCTCCCCACGTATACCCTGCTGACAATGTTATGGCAAGTGTTTCACATTTTTTGTCCAGTCCCTTTAAGTTAAACATGACTCACCTTCATCTCATTTCCTGCCACATTCACAACCCTGAACTCGACCCACATCACTTGTTGCAACTGAATTAAAACATCCAAGTTCTCCCTCTCTAATTTGTAGTTATCTGACCTGCTCTGCTTAGCCCAAATTCAGTTTTCTTGTCAGATTTATTCAACCTGTAATGAATGCTAAGTGTCCAGTAGGGGTTGCAGGGCTGAGTAGCACCTGACCTGACAATAGGAGATTGATACACTGCTGTGCAAACGTTTCCATCTGCCACTGGGGCTGATTTTAAAGCTCTTTGAAATGAGACTCGTTCATCATCAGATTTCAGTTGGGACTATGAGCCCCAGTTAGGATTGCGTGTTGGCAAAGCTCAGTCTGTCCATCTCACACTGATGGTGGAAGTCACCTAAATCTTGGACATCAGAAAAAAAAAAATGTTTAGGCAGAACGTAAGGGCTGTGAATATATGACCCTAATAAAACTGTCCCATAGTAAAAGCATTGCAAAGCGTAATAAACCATAATTAAAGTATATCGATAAACATGGCAAACCAGGGTAAACTATGGTAAATGAACAGGATAGCTGAAGAAAAAGTGAAACTGCACAAATACAGTGGTCAGGGGATAGTGTCAGGGAAATATTGAAGGTTGGTAAATTATAGCAAATATATCACTTATACTGAACCATGCAGTGTTGTCTTGTGGTTAAACTCCTGGGCTTGTAACCAGTAGGTCACCTTTTCAAATATTGAGAGTCTAAACAAACGAGAAAGAAATTCTCTTCGAATTGGTCCTGATTTATGGAGGAATGAGTCTTCACCAGTCACTGGTAATTGAATATGGGTTTAGGCCTAGGGAGTTGCATGCAAAGGAAAATGCATACAGTGACATAAAAGTACAAATTCAAACAGACAAGCTGTCCCAATACAATAACAACTACGTCAAAACAGCATTCCAGAAGAGTAAACAAGCAAGCAGCAAGGCAGGGAGACGAGGGAGGACTACACCACTATGGGCTTTGAACTTTCAGCCAGTCAGTGTGTTAGTTAAAAAGAAAACTTACAGCAAAGAGCAATATTCATAAAGTTTAAAAGCATAACATTTCATTTTCTTAGTTTTTTTTTTTTTAGTATGTTTTTATGTTCATGACATTGCATCACTGTGCTTTAGATGGTGCTGGCATTTACACATTCTGTATAAAGACACTTTGGCTGTAATTAACCAATCAGCTGCTTCCCCTAATGACTGACTTGCTTTAAGTCTGGTGATATATTGATCCCGAAGACGAGGTGAAAAAAGAAGAAACTATCTGGAAGGCGTGCAAACTGAGATCTCCTTAACCAAGTATAGAAACAGATTTATGAAAAAGAAAATGCATTCTGCTAAAATGTTTTTTCAAACAGCAGGTAGGATTTTTTTTAAGCTGCAAGCACTTTAAAGCCTTGATTATAATTGCAACTGGGGGCCCTTTGGAGTTATGGCCACAGCTAAGTCAATATGGTACTCACCTCCTGTTAAATTAGGAAATGGAAACCACTATATAACAAAGCAGCATGACTGTTTAACTGCCTTGACTAGAAAGGATGAGCAAGATGTTTAGAAATATACAGTCCCTAGAAGTTATTCTCAAAGTTCAGTACCTGCTTCTAAGTAAACTTGAGCTAAAAGATTGTTTGCCTTCTTTGGTGTTCTGTTTGGTATGTGCTGGAATGCATAATCCTTTCACATTAGAACTGCACCACAAAATAGCTGTTATCCTTTTAAGGACTGTTACCTGTTCCCAGCCCAAGGCAAAGTATTTTTTAACACAGATAATACTGACAGTAAACACACAACACAGACTATGTAAATAGAGCGAAGCATGTATCTCAGTTTCTATAAAGCTCTTATCCCCCTCTCTATTTGTAAACAGATAACCGGCTTCAAATATATGCAAATCTTTTTAATCAGCAAGCCATGTTTCAAACAGAATTGGTATTTTTATTACAGAATAAAAACAGTTGCCATCAGCATGAATCAATGCGTTTTGACTTGCTTGGTTTTGTCGCTTGAGCTGTTTCAAATTCTGATTTACATTTCTAAACACTTTTCTCTTTTTATAATGCTAATGAAATAGTTTTAGATTGGCTATTCTTCCATTACTAATGTTTGTAGAGCAATCCTATTTAGGCTAATCACTGATCTCCCACATTTGCGTGAATGCAACAGAAGATGTGTACAGGGTTTGACTTATACTCTCAGTTTGTTAAAGAATGCCCTTAACTAAGTTTCATATGAATTGGAAAAACAGTTCTCTGTAGCACTGGCTAGAACCTTGTAACATACTTGCACCTCCACTGCACCCCCTTTGCATGGGATATGCATCTCCTTCATGGCATAATAAACATGTGATATACCATTTATTGCATTGGAATGCTGTGCTCTCCCCTTCAAGCAATGACTTGTTATAACAAGTCCATTCCTCAGTTGAACAATATAACTGCCAGCCCGTGTATTAAGCTCTGTATCTCACGGAGGGTGGAAGGGGACACTCACAGATGCTCAAGCACAGTCTCTCTCAGCAGTATGTGGATCTGTGACGTGAATACAAGGAGCACACAATAGAAACAGATGACCTAGGGGTTAGCTGAAATGTGAAACAAGTAAGGCTTGCTTGGTACTGTCACTTCAATCTGGGCACAATAAACAAATACAAATATGGCAGAGGACGAGACCGCTTTCTAAAAATAACTGTAAAGGGCAGCTCACCCTGTTACAGCGTTTCAAAATTGTTTCCATTTTCCATACCAAAAAAAAAAACCCTACTATTCAGAATGATTGCAAGTATTGCAAAAAAAGATAAGGGATGGTAAAATAAACTATTAAAATATCAATTGAACTATGTGTTCTTCATGAATATGTTCCAGTATGAGGAGAGCTGGTGGCTGGCAAAGGCCGGATCTGGAGGTTGGTGGTTACAGTTTCCATTCCCCTCTCTGCATCTGTTCACAAGTCTGTGTTCTTGACAGCTGAAACCACTTAACCCTTACATGCGTGGTAATAGTTCACAAGTTCAGAAACACTGTTGCACTTCAGGAACAAAGACCACCGACATACAGCAGTGTGCAAAAGTTCAGGTCACCCATGAATTTCAGTATTTTGCCCTTTTCTCATTATAAAAACAATTGATTCTTTCAAAATTAAATTAAAAGCAGGCAGTGATGTCGACACTGAAAGTTAAAGAGAAGGCTGTAAAGTTAGACCGACTATCAGAACAATATTTCTCACCAAGGATATAAACAAATATGAGGAACCAAGCCTGCTGATAGATAGATAGATAGATAGATAGATAGATAGATAGAATTAGTTTCAAGTGCCCTCACGCCAGCACTTTGAGGTAGTAGTCAGAATTTAAATGCATGTGGTTAATCTCTATCTTATTATTTTAATATTTTTGTTCTGCTATAGTAAGCCTGATTTCCATGTTTGGGTTGCTAGAATAACATGGCCCCTAAGGGATGAAATAAACCCAGCCTGTTAAGTGTTTTTTCCAGGTACTCTTGGTAGCTAAGTAGGGAGTTGTGAACGCTGTCTCTTGTGTTCTCATTAGAACAAGGGCATGTCAGCTAATTAGCTCAGTACTAACAACATCAGTTTGTGTTAAAACAGCTGCGTCTAAAACTGTAGTCCTACAGAATGATGCATTAACATCCTCTTTAAAGGTTCTGGCCGTTGGAGTTTGACTGCAGTGCATTACATGGTTCTGCTAAGAATGTCTGACCTATTCTACCTGTGTTTTGATGGCCAATTATGTTAGGACCAAAAATATTAAGGCTGGAATGACTTCTTTATAAAATTTTTATTGACAAAAGTTTTTTGGGGTTTTTTCCGCAGGTGCACATTTTTCTGTTGATATGGTAATGTGCCAGCCTATTAGAAACCTATGGAGCACCCCCCCCCCACCACCTGCTGTGTCTTCTGTCATTGTCTGTCACCTTTGTTGGCTTTGGGCTCTACACCCAATCATATGAAGTCAGAAATCTTGATGTAGTCCAAGTGAGTTTTGAAGCACTGTGGCAAAGTGATTGATAGTGTGCAGGTGCAAGTGATTAAAGAACAGACAGACAATTGTAATGCAGGTGAAAAGATTTGTTTTATTTATTTTTAAATCCAGTGCCTGACGGTGAAACAAACAGTAAATAATAATACAGTTTTATTTGTGACAGAGGTGCAGTATTGTCCTGTTTCGTGCTGGCCCCTGGCGACAGCTCCGGAATTGTGTTAACTGTCTGGTTATGTAAAAGACGAGACAATTACAAAAACATAACACTCACGGTTTTCAATAACAACATACTTTTACTGTCCTTCTGGCTTTAACACTACAAACCAATGCGAAGGAACAGATTACGATTCTCCATCCCCCTTATATACTGTCACGCATGACCCCTTGGTAAACGAATGCAGCTGCCTTTACAATCTGCGGCTGCTACATTGTTTCCCTTCCAGGTCAATACGTTCTTGCAATGGAGTCTCGCCTTTTTCCAGACTGACCGACTTCCCGACCCACAGGCCAGCCCGTCCAAAAAACTCTGTCCTCGCTTAGTACCCTCACAGGTCGGGAGGGAGATTTACAACCAAGGTTCATTGTATTTCTGTCACAAGCACAAACACTCACCCCTGGAAAAAGCAACATTTTAAGCTCAGTTTTGTACTTGACTACAAGGTTGGAAAAGCTGTAATAAATACGAACAATATGTACAGTATTAAAACAACTCACAAAAAGATAGCATTGTTGACTGTGCCTTTCTGATTTCCCATATAAATTATCATAAAATTATCCACAGTTCAGCAGGGTTAGAAGCTTGCACTAGTCCTGCACCTGCACATGAAAAAAAAAATATTTATATAATTGCGAAACATGTATTTCATGTTGCTTGTAAACATACTGTTCTGTAACTTTATTTAATGTTCTGAAAGTCATTTATATGTTAGTAGTTTACACCTGCGACTGCACTGCTGTTCATTTGAAAATGCGTGCTTCACAATTACTTCACAATCATGTGACGTGTCGACTACCAGTTTCTGAGGTCAACTGTCACTTTACTGCTGGACCAGTCGACTTTGTGGTGCTACCCCTGACACTCACTAACGCTGTTGACCCTGGCAGGACTGGAACAAGATCCTTGGCGCTGTGTCCCAGCTACAGTTGTGTATCTTAGAGAATGGCACAGATGGGCACACTTCCCTGTCAGACAAGGGACAAACACACGCCTCTTCTCCCATGATTGGCCACGATGCAGCTGACAGACAGACAGACGTTAAACTCCTCCCATTGCTCAGATGATATAGACAGCCTGACCCTGCTCGTCCCCTTGACCCTTGACCTGGCCTGGCCCTCGACGAGTCTGAGCACTGGCCCGGTCAACCTCAGGCTGTTTGTGTGGGAGCCAGTTGGATCTTGATCCAGGGTGAGCTTGTCAATTGATATGTACAGGTTGTTGAATTATTAGTTACAAAATATCTAAGTGTGTGTAAAAAACCTAACGTATTTAAATATAACTAAATTTAACTGGGAGGCAGTGTGGTCTAGTGGTTAGAGCTGAGGGACTAGAAGGTGGTGTGGTCTAGTGGTTAAAGTTGAGTGACTGGGAGGCAGTGTGGTACAGTGGTTAGAGCTAGTGACTTTAAGAGTCTCTAGTTGGTGTGATTGGTGGGTTAGCTTATTGTGATACCTTTTTGTGATTTGTTTTATATTAAGCCTAAAAAGGTAAAAATGTTTAAATGGTAAACTAAAATATAAATCCTGAATGGCACAGTGTGGTATAATACTGAAAAACTCAAATTGTGTCTGATTGTTTAAACAGTAAATGTTGATTCTATTCTTATTTTTTATGCCCTTCAGGCCCTAGGGCCACATATGTGGTCACTCGTAGGTTTACTCTGCATACAGAAAAATAAAATCACGATCTAAGGCGGTGTATCCAGTGCGGAAATGAAACTACAGCGAAGCTAACCTGTGCCGTCCTGCCCCACAGCCTTCCTGGTGCATGTCAAGTCGGTAGAGGCAGTGGTCCCACCCAGCAGGGAGCAACCCCAGCACACACTGGGGTGTTACAGCACCAAGTACACTCCTGACCCCAGACTTATAGTCATGTTGTCACCAATGAGGCCAACTTAGTGTAATTTAAATCAGATCACTGCAGTTTATATGTTAAGATGTGTTAGAAAGGGCGTTAGGCCTTTAAATACAGACATTTTGTCATCAGCAGCAGAGCAAAAAGCAGAGGAACAGGTGACGTATCAAAGAAAGGAATCCTCCTCTCACTTTTAATGTTCCTGTTGATTTTCAGGAGGAAAGATACCTGGCAGGGCAGCATTTGATCATCGTCAGTGTCTTTTTGCTGTCTCTGTGTGGGCTGCTCTATCATGCAGCTGCTTTTGTTGTGTGAAATCGCGAAGGCAGAAGAGCAATGAGCAAGAAGTAACACACCGCAGCATTCCAGTTTCTGTTACCTAGTTTCATTTTGTTAGTAACTATTTTGAAAAAAAAGATCCAATGCATCCTACTCAATCAACAGTGTGTGAAATCAGTTTCAGCAGCTGCTATCGACATGTCTTTCATAGCGATTGCATGGTCCAGGTCAGTCTACCATAATTCTTTAGTTTAATTAAACCTGTCCTAAGGTCACTGGCTCACGTTTAACTAAAGAAGCTATATCTAATTAGGCTGAAATTGCAACTTGGTACATGTATTAAATATAAGTTATCATAATGTAATTTTAAAATTCAGATTCACTTTTTATGTCTTGTTCTGTTTGGGGCATCACATCCTGGTGACTTTTTAAAACTCAGACGTTTGAAGCACCCCTGTGGCATCAACACTGTGTGATAATTGAAATATAAAAAAACCAAGAAGAAAAAAAAAAAAACGCAAGGTTAAGCCATGTCATTTAATTGTTGATTCTGTTAACCCATCTCTGGAATCTTGTTGAGCCACATAGTATCTCAATGCCAAAAGACTCTTATGCTCTTTTTAAATTCTGTGCATTAACTGACATAGCTTTTCATTTTTAGGAACCTTTTGATCGATTCCTGAGGTCCATCAGCAGCAGATTGGGTACCCAGTCTTTTAAGGAGGCCGGGGTAGCTCACCCAATGAAGAGTGCTCCTTTTAAATTAGTTGGGGGATGGAATGGGTAGATTTACTGGAATTTGATTGGGCACCATGCAGAATGGATTTTCATCTGCAAACCTTGAAGCTGTGGGCTTCTGTCCTGTTATAATTTCAAGTGACCCCTTTATGAAACAGATGGTGCTGCTATGCAATATTGTAGCACATACAATGCGATTTTTAAAATGTCCTTTTGTAAATGTCCCTGTGAAATGGTTGTATTTTAATTATATTTCTAAAGTAAACCCTCTCCTTGAGATCACAGACATTGGGTATTCTAGAGCACCAAAGGGAGTGGTCCTAACATTTTGTTTCCCATGGTTTGGCACCTCCATCTGCCGAGTTTCATTGCTTCACTGAGGCTAATGTTTTTGCACAATAGTACTAGTACTTGACCAGGTTCCACTAAACCAAGGGAGCTAGCTTTGGTTGTGTACTTGCTCTTAACAATGTTGTTCTAGATTTTTTTCATAGGATAGTCAAGCGCTATCCAACCTTTTTGACAAAATAGCCATGCCAACAACCAATAGCCTCTTAAAGAGTGTTGGGAAATCACAAACAATTGAACCCAAGACTGTAACCTTAAATAGATTCAGTCTGCTAAAATGAAGACTGATAAAATAGTAGCAAATAAATTGAAAAAAATGTAATGTGTTTGTAAGTTTTGTTGCAATCAAAGACAGCCATACATACTTGTATGCCCTTTGGGAACCCATTAATAGCCTTTGAAAAGAATATTTCCCCTCTAAAAGAGCCATATTTACATTTGGAGAACTCTGAGATACTCACTTGCATTGGAGGAAATTCAAAGAGATGGGTGAACAATTTAAAATATATGTGACTCTCATGTGTCCTATCAAGTAGACTATTATGAGGCAAGCCAAGGTCAAAACAATACTCATTATGAACTACCACCTCTCAAGAAGTTAGGTTCTTTCAGCTGTAGGGATGATAGTGATGCTCTGGAAGTTAATATTTAATAGTTATTTATTATGTAATTTAAACAGAAATGTTTTTTTTTTTTTTTAAACGAGCCTGTCGAAGATGGTGATTTCAAGGCATCTTCCATAGTTCTGTACCTGACTGTAGCGTACAGGAATGCTGTGGTGCTCAGGAGTTGGGGAGAGCAGTTACACTGTATATGTAATTCTTGATCTAATTTGTTTTAACATGTTTCAAAACTGAATTTACACTTCTTTATTTCATCAGTAATATTAAGTTGTTATATGTAGTGTTGTTGTGTGTCATGAATTTAGAGTAGCTGTTGGTTCATTCTTACTGGGTGGGCTGTAGTTCAGCAGTACAGGCGCTGCAATACTCTCCAAAAGGCTGCCATTTAATCTGTCGATCAGAAAGAACACCTCTTCCTGCTTCTGTTGAGTGTAGAGCATTGATCTTGACTCATTTTAATAGGGTGAAATCTCATAATCCCCCACTTTTCCAAAAAGAGAATCCTTTATAAATTTGGTAGGGAAACACAGAAAATATACCTGAGTTTGCAAGCTGTTAGAATCCAAAGTCTCCAAGAGATAATTAAGGGTGCTAACGTTTTAGCAAATGTGTGTGGACTGCCCATAGGTCAATACAAGCATTTACTGACATAAATTGGGCCAAATTATGTGGATTTGTAATATAGATGTATGTGCACACAGATTTCCATACTTTGTATAACACAAGTGACCCCAAAAAACTCCCATTTCACGTTAAAATTGAACCTGTTCTTCTGGGGTGGAAGATGCAACAGCTGTAATAAATCACACTTAAAAATAGAGCTGTTGTCATTTCCTTTTGGTTATAATCCTGCACCCCCTCCTTTGGTTTCATTCTTATACTGTGAATGTTTTATTCTGTTATGTTTGTATGGTAGTTATTTCCTATACTTTAAATCATGTCCCTATTATCTTAATGTTCTGTTTTTTTTTGTACATTCCTTTCTACTATTTCCAATAGCCAGTTATTTTCTGAAAGCCAGAGCAGTAAAATATGTACAGTATGTATGAAGTACAGCAGGACTGTTAAGTTGCAGTTTCCCAATGCAAATGAGAAGTCCTGTATGTTTTGTAGCATTTAGTGTTGGCACATTTTTATTAAATAAGTCTTGCCTGCAAACATCCAGACTTGTTCTGTAAGCAAACAAACACAATATTCCTTATTAAAAGATCAGTTTTGACTGCAATTACTGTTGACACAGCAAATAACTAAAACACTTGTCTTTTTAAAGCAGAGGTCATCAGAGAATTAAGCTGTCTTTGTTTTAATATGTGCTGTATAAACGTAGGATGAGTACTAAGTTAGTCTTATGGGGCGTTCACACTGGACGCGGCGTGCATACCGCCTCCTTGCACGTTGCTCTGCAGTCGTAAAATATCAGGCAATTATGTTGTTTAAAATGAAATAATGTTGATTTTAAAAATTTGATATTTTCTTTCTTTATGAGTTTTGTCTGGTTTGCTAGGTATAAGCAAAGCGATTGTGTGAGGGGCATCATTGTCCATTAATATTATTGAGCATTATCGTATACACGATTAAAAAATGCTACTACTACCATCCCATCATATCAAACTTTTTTTTTTTGGGGGGGGGGGGCAGGGCTGTAAAAGCGACACCACACACTACCTGGAACAATGAAAAACAAACAAAAAAGATAATTGTGATCGCCCTGCTCTACTGGAGAAAAAAAAAAAAAAATAAGATCACTGTGGGTCCATGACATCCTCAAGAGTATGCCGAATATCATCAACTGATACAGGTGCTCCAGTTTGATGAAGACAGATTTCAAACCTACTTCATTTTGTATTATACAATTCTGGAAAATCTGAAATTAGATCCACAAGCTTTTCTTCCTCGCAAAGGAGCCTCCAACTTTCCCGATTGGCTGCTGGTAATTTACGTCACAGCGAAAGATTTAAATATTTTATCTCCTGCCACTTTGCCGTGCCACTTCCCTCTGCCGCTGTGTGTGATCACCTTCATTGAAAACAATTGCTTTTGTCGTGTCTGGTGTGAATGTCCCTTTATTCTTCATAGACTAAGTTAGTCCACCTGAACAGGATCATCTCACGTCCGATTTGGTACGCAGTAATCAGGATCTTGTTTAATCCGATTTAGCAGACGATCCACCTGTCCGCCTGGTACGCTGCAATCAGGATTAACGAGTGTACTAACTTTAGTCCAAGCAAGTGGACTAAATCTGCTTAATCCACTAGTTAGACACATCAAGCAGACTAACTTTGGTACACTGCAATCGACCCATTATGGCTTACATTTTTACAGCAAAGCAGTCCCTCAGCAACATTTCTGGGGTACGTTGTACACACAAGTTGTTGAAATTTGATCCATCCATAAAGCTCTGATTAATGCCTTTGAACATATTTGACGAAATAATATTTTGCTTTTCTAAAGCACTATGCTTAAAAAGCATGTCACTCTCCATATAAGAATTAATATCATGGAAAGGCATATTTTTGGAGATTATGGGTCAAAATAAAATCAAATGCTCAGTCTGGGAATTGTGGCCAATTTGTGACATAGTGGTCTCTATGTTAAATCAGATAAACTCATTCCCTAAATAAGATTTTCAATTTAATACAGACTTTATCAAAACTTGGCCTAGGTAATTATACAACCCTGAAGATCAAACAGAATTCCCACAATCCATTCAAAGTAAATCAGATTTCAAACGAGCATCATTTTGTCACAGATCATCCCCACTAAGAGACAGGCCAAGATCTCTAAAGTCGTTTCCATCTCAGTAATATCAAGGGACACCAGCTATTCTTTTGGAACCATTAATATTTATAAATGATATATTTTAAACAATTGTGTCGGTATGTACATGGCACATTTTTCACAAAAACTGTTTATTTTATATAAACTGTAGTTCTTAACCCAAGAATATGCCAATATTAAAAGAAATGACACCAGTATTTACCATCTACCATTTATTGGTCAGAATCCCCACACATGTAAAACATTGAGGCCTAAAACTCATCATTATTTCACAGCAATCTGGGTGAATTTCATCCCACTTCCACCTGGTCCACAGCTGGTCTTGGTGTGGTGACTTTGCCTGGCCACTTGAGTCCTCAAAT